>NC_044198.1:19007909-19235409 GCF_900880675.1 Sparus aurata
ATTCAGCCATTCACCCACGCACTGATGGCAGTGGCTGCGTTGCGAGGTGCCAAAAAAAATGGGGTTCAGTATCTTGCTCAAGGATACTTCCACTTGGTTCTATGAACCAGCGACCTTCAGATTACTGGACGAACAGCTCTACCTCCTGAGATACAGCCCCCCCAAGCATGCTAACAATCTAAACCAAAATGGTGCGCATGGGAAAGATTACCCAGCTAAACATCAGTTAGCGTTGTCATTGTGAGCTCTTTTAAATTAAGCCTCCTCTGTCATAAGTCTTCTGCTCATTCATAAATGAGGGTAATATTATGATGACTAACAACAGCCGATGGACACCACAACCACTTCAGCCTTTGCTGGTGACACTCAGTGGAAACATTCTGATTATGAATTATCCTCCTCCAAAGTTAATCATGCACTTTGTTGAAAATCTCTTCATGGTTATCCGCTCTAGCTTTAGTGCAACATGTTTCCCATTCCCAGTGACACACAGGATTTCCTTTGTAACGTGTCCGCAGGGCCCCTTGGAACAACCAATAATAGTCCCGGCAGCTTGTCCACAGGAAATAGCTTCGGGCTGAGAAGGCATCTTAGTGGCCTTCACTTGTGTTCCACCCTTCCACCCTTCTGTTGCTCTCTCTCTCTCTCTCTCTCTCTCTCTCTCTCTCTCTCTCTCTCTCTCTCTCTCTCTCTCTCTCTCTCTTTCTTTCTCTGCTGACCAAAGCCACAAACCTTGCAAATGCCAGTCGTGCGGGTGTGCTGTGTGCGTCTTTGTGTGTCAGGGTAATGTACAGGCATGAATGGGCCGCAGCTCTTGCACGATGAGGTAACACGAGTCATTGAGATCAGCGAGTTCAAGATTCAGGATGTTTATCATCGCCCTCGGTTGTTCGAGTACAGTTCGAGTGTGAATGTCTTTTGCTCGGAGACTCCACAACAGAATAATAAAATAGTCATTAGTCAATAAAATGTATGAAAGAATAAGAATAATACAATAATCAATAAAGAGAAACAAAAAACAGAGTATGCAGGATAAACATGTGGACAGCAGGGATATGGTGCGTGTGTATATACTCTCTATACATGTATGTACATGAGACATAAATATAATTACAGAATGTAATGTAAGGCAACAAGGTTGTATTGTTGTTGGGCAAAGATAATAAGTGAAAAATAAATCAAATTGGTGTCTCAGCAAGTCGCCCTCTCTCTACGGCACCATCTAACCAATTCAGCTGTGTCTCCGCTTTATCTTTTCCCTGTATCACCAAAAAGACAGCATGTGGAGTTGTCTGTCCCTGGTGTGTCTCTGCTGAAGGTCTCAGTTGTCCTCAGCATTTCCTCTCCTGCCTATTTTAGAAGGGGGCAAAGTCTTTATTTCACATGTCTAACATCATCTCTTAAAAATATCTCCAAGTCACCAGGGATCAGACGGTAATCTCTGTTGCTCACCACATCAGAGGGGGGGGGGGCCGATGGCAGACTGACGACCCCTGGAGACAGGAGCAAGAGGCACAGCCACAGTGGGGAGAAGGGGAAAGGAGGACACTGCTGCTGCTGCTGCTGCTGCTGCTGCTGCTGCTGAGTGGAGCAACAAAAGGAATGCCTGATGAGAACGTGCCCGGGCCCAGGCAGGCGAAGGCGCACTGCTCCTGCCGTAACGACTGGATGGGGAGAGGACTGAGTGGAGAGAGAGAGAGAGAGAGGGAGAGAGAGGGAGAGAGAGAGAGAGAGAGAGAGAGAGAGAGAGAAACTCAGGGTAGAAGAAGAAGTGAGAGTGTTGAGAGGAGTGGCAGATAAAGATAAACAGACTCGCAGAGAGTGAGTGGGAGCGATATGAGAATAAGGGAGAAGTGGTCTCAGGGAAGAGACCCCATTGAGCTCCGGCTTATTATCTCTGGCACTTAACAGTCAAAGTGTCAAAGTCAGAGCTGGGCAATATGGCGGCATTATGAGTGAGAAGTCAATAAAGCCTCTGAATACTGAGTGCTGGATACACACATTCCTCCATGCTTGAAGGACTGGGGATTTGTTGAAATTGATGATAACAGCATAAAACGCTTTCTAAAGTTCAGTAAGGGCGCCATTTGTATTCTAAAAATGTCAGCCTTGAGAGCACAAAGAAGAAGCTCCACAAACATGAAGTATGCAAAGGTACACTGCAAGTAAAATGTTAAATCTGTCAAGGATTCTTGAATCAGAAATCAAAACTAGCCAGTTAACAACGCTTTGGTTTGACCGGTCGAGTTGTTGCTCTGCAGTGACAGTCGCTGTTACACCCTGAATTAGCCGTGTGTGGATATGTGTGTCACTGTGTCACTAAGTGATGTTCCTCTTCTTATTCTATTATCATAAGTCACCACCATAAGCTTGCACTGTGTTACATGATGTAGATAACTGACAATAAAATGAGACTAATTAAGAGTTCTAATTCTAATTAATTATCAGATATTTTTTCCAGTTATTTCAAGCGCTGACTCAGTTTGACTCTTGTCAGCTTAATGGATTTAATTAATCAAATAGAATTAGAATTTAGAAATTAGAAATAGAATTAATGTCACATTCATTTTTACTTCACAACATTTTTTGACAGTTATAGTTACTAGTTACATTTTAAATAAAGAACATGTGGACACCTTTTTAAGTATGAAACAGTATATAATGTCAATAGTTGGAGCCATATTAACAAACTACAACATTTAAATGCTGTCAACGCGTCAGTAATAATTACTCAGTAAAATAGCATTCTGTAATAGTAGCCTACACTATGAGAAGAGACATTTTGCTTATAACGCTTATATGTTAAGTATCGGTACAATGCTGTATGCTGTAATGTGAATAGGGCTTTTCCTTGTAATTTAGTATTTTGAAATTAAAGATGTGATGATTGCAATGAAAAATCCCAATCCCACTCACAAACAGGCTGAATTCACTGCAGTTCAAATGCTCACCAGCAGGGTGGCGCTGTTGCCTAAATATCACCCGTAGAAGAAGAACGGCGAAAAGTCATGGCGGCTGACAGTTTGTAATGAGCCAACGAAAACAGACAAGATTCTTGCAAGTTGGACCCACATCGTTTAAACCAGGCCCGGCGATCAAAACACAGACGGCAAAATGCAGATAACTTTGAAAACCTTACAGCAGATGACGTTCAAGATCGACATCGATGAAGAGGAGACGGTGAGAAATGAAACCATGCATTTGTCAAGGGGGGTGGAGTGGGAGTTGGGTATGTCCTGGAACGGAGCACTTTAGTTCATAACCGTTTCAAATTAAATGAGCGACAGATGGGTCTGCCTAGACCTCACGAATACATTTTAGATTGTGTACATGTTCGGGATGGCACGGCGTGTGTTTGACCCTCGATATGAGGCAAATTAGCTCTATTGGTTAAATACCGATAAGAAAAGTAGTTTTCTAGTGTCAGCATTTAGCCGTAGCCCACTTCAGGTTCCAGACTGAGGGGGGGTGAACAAGTTAGCGATAACGCTGATAACCCTTTGTAAAAGAATAACGCGGAGTTATGACAAACTATTACAGTTCTGTGAAATAAATGTAATTAGCACGACATACATGACAGATGTCAGGTAAACTTGATGTTTAACGTCACTTAACGTCTCTAATGTTAGCTAAGATGACTTTGCTGTTATGTTTAGCTAACGTTAGTCTTAAAGTTGTAAGCCTTGGCGTAAGTTAACGTTGTGTTTGGCGATAAAAATGAATGTAACTGTAGGGTCCCTGACTGCTCACTGTATATTAAACTATGGTCACATTTCGCAGCTTTGACAGATATTGTTTTACTTTCGATAAGCCGGCATATTACGTTAGCTACGTTAGCGATATAGCTCCTATGTAACGTTAACGTTACAGTCTTCCTATGAAGCGTTAACGTTACATTACACATTAACATTTTTATGTTCTCGTTTTAAGTTATAATTCACGTTATTCTGTCAATGTTTAATTTAAAATTCAGTTTACAGCATGCTTTCTGTGGTCACTAATTAGGAGCCAGTGGTGTCATGTCTATTCACAAGCAGTTTTTATGATGGTTTTAGCAGTTGGCCAGATCACACTTTGGACTTTATTTTGACATGTGAAACATTAAAGGCTGAAAACACAAGGAAGAAGAAAAGTAATAACAAATCATCTTTTTCACAGGTGAAGACATTAAAGGAGAAGATCGAACAGGAGAAAGGAAAAGACAATTTCTCAGTTTCTGGCCTGAAGTTGATCTATGCTGGTATGTCACAGGCTGTTGTAAGCCTTCTTAAATCCTCGCTTTTCCACCTTTACTTTCTGAGCGAGCCAGAGTCTATGCTGCCTTGATTTTCCAGTTTATCAGTGGTTCAGTGATTTAAAAGATCTTGCAAAATAGCTGCCTTGTGTTTTGTTGGATTGTATTGGGTGTTAATGTAATTCCTGCCACCCTTTACACTGTTAAATGATGTTAGCGATGCATGTGAGATGCTGATAGCTAGAGAGAACTCCGTTGTGAACTGTAAAACACTCGCGTCGGTCGCGAAGAACCTTATTATTTATCCAGTGTTTTCATAGTTAGAATGGACATTTATTCTCACTATCCAATGTGTTTCGTTGGACATCCCTTAGGGAAATCGTGGTGGGTGGATGTATTTGGTGTGTCCGAGCATCCATTCCAGTGTTTTCTTCTGATTCAAATTTGGATCCACGTTTAACTTGTCAGTGTTTTGTATTCTGCTCAGTCACAGGGAAACATGTCATACAAGCGAACAAGCTGGTAGATTTGATTCACAGTGCTCTTGAAACCTGACATGGGCTTACATTAAGATTATTAATTAATAATATAAAATGTTGCGGAATAGTTCAGCGTTCCAAAGGTATCTCTGCATCACAGCTTTCCTGTAACGGTTTACTGTAAAGTCTTGTCACATGTTCTTTAGCAAATAGCAAATTGAATGCTAGACGTGTAGAGGGGAGTCAGTGTTGAAACGTAGTGACAAAAACCCAATATGAAAATACACTGGAGTTCAAATGCAGTATACAAACAGCATTATAAACATGTGGTACACCTCCAGAGCATCTCAGAAATCAAGGCAAAATGACTCTCTCTCCTGGAACAGCTCTCATCTCTCACTGCTGCATGCTGATGAATAATTGAAACTGCTGTCTTGCTGTTTAATCCCTCGTTGGTTCACTCGCGGTTACCTTGTGTACACCGCTGTGCAGTTCCAGTGTTTCAGTGGAGCACAGGGTGGCATTTTGGACGGATAGCTCATATCAATCGATCAAATCTTGCCTGGATCCCCCTCTAACCCCATTATATAGACTGGTTTGTACCATCCCTATTTATAAGTTGTTGTCATAAGAAATGCATTTTTATTTTTAGGGGTATTCTACTCACATGTTTGCAAACAAAACTGATTTAAACTAGCCTTAAACACATTTGGAAAAAACATGATTTCTAGATTTAGCTTTGGTTGCCGTCCGGTGACTCGGTTTGTGAGTCATAGCATGATGCTTTTCTGTAGTTAACCACTGAGTCATTGAGCATTTCAATCAAGCTTTGATGAAACAGAAGTTGTTCGGCTCTTTGTCTTCCTCTTTATCAGTCAGATTATTAAAATGCATTGCAACTTGTGCAATGAGAAATCAGCATCTGGCTCCATGTCTTTTGTAGCTGCTGCTTTGTTATTCAAATGTACACTAGAGTTATTTAACTAGACGTGCACTGAGAGGCTGAAAATAATGTGTTTTTTTAATGTGTCATTTGAGATTCTTGGTGATAATGTGCACAAATAAAAATGCAGTGTTTCAGAGCTGGCGAACTGCTGCTGAAGGCCTGAAATGTCTTTTGTGTTCAGCAGGTAAAACAGATGCATTAGAGCTACAGCTAAAGGCTGGTTATATCAAATCTCCTACAGCAAGAAACCTGGCAAAGAACACATCTGTCTGTCAGACAAATGCTAGCCAGATTACTGCAAAGGTTGCATTGTGGGAAAGCACAAGAATTTCAGGACCTGCCCACCTTCATTTGTTTAAACAAGCTCTGCAGCTATCTGTCTTTCAACAGATAGATAAAGCTTGGGGAACATAGGGGAAAAAACGGTTGGTAATTACGATTTTTGTCAGTCCCACCGATAACACCAGTGTGCTTTGTGTTTTAACAATCAAATGTGACAAACTCCCAAGGGAGGATGAAGACATTTTGTAGGCAGTGTCTATGTATATGCACACTGTAGCATTTAGATACTGGAGTTTGGTGAGACCTACCTCAAGAGGCTTCTCACACACACACACACAACACAAAACAAAAGTTACTGTTTTACGCTACGATGAAAAGAAGCAGATGTGGCGAAGCAGGCAATTTTATCCGATCAACAACCCTCTATTCAGTGATGAAATCTGACACCAACTATTGTTGCATCCCTGTGTTTAGTTTCAGAGTTCACGTCAGGTAAAGCCAACAGAACTGTGACTCATTTTTCTTTTTTCCTTCTCAGGTAAAATCCTCAACGATGACACAGCCCTCAAAGAATACAAAATCAATGAGAAGAACTTTGTGGTCGTCATGGTGACAAAGGTGCGGGGTGTGGAAATAGTTTGAGTAAATGGCAGGTTTTGTTTGTGACATTTGTCTTGTAGAAAATCACAACCTTGAATGTTAAAAATAGGAGCGAACAGTGAGATATGATTAAGATTGCAGCCTGCTCTTTCCACTGCCAGCCACTTATGTCTGTCTGTTGGAGCTGCTGAACAGGCTCTTATGGTGCACTAGAACAAGAAGCTCACAGTGTGATCACTGCAGGCTGAGAGTGGGGTCAGTGCTTTCAATGCCTGGCTCTGGTTTGCTCCTATATATTGCAGCACATTGCAGATAAAATGAGATGAAGATAAGATTATCTTTGTAGATGAATGCAAATCCATTTTCCTTAATATGTATTTATAGTATGTACATGTTTTTAAAACTCCTAACATGACGCGAGAATATAATATATATGACCTGTTACTGCATTTGATTTGTAATTTCCACATATTGGAGTAAACCTCCCTGCTCTAATACATGAGAGAACGAGAACGAATACAGAAATACTACAGGACAGTGTAAAATACAGTGATTGGACTATATTTCGTTCATGCAGAGGTGTTTAGGGGCCATAAATTTAAAAGCTTCACTATTTTTTTATGTTGTATTTCACTGGAAAAAAAAAATATTGAATCTATTGATTCACATTTTTTAAAAGACTCAAATTCAGGAGCAAAAACATGACTTGGGGCAACCCTAACAGGGAGTACATTTAATTTGCTATCGGTCTATCTGGAAGAAAACTCATTCTAGTTATATTGCAGGGTTTAATGCCACAGTGACCTTATTTAGTGTAATGAGAGGATAGCTAGGACATTGCTTAAGCAAACACACCCTGAAGTAAAATACAAAGATGGACCAAAAGTAACATTTTGATGACAATTTGCAAGTAAATTATCCATTGTGACTATCAAGGTTTATTGGAAAAGTAAAATATTTTTACGGTATAAATTGTCTCGACTTTCAGGCTAAAACGGCCTCACAGCCGTCACCCACCAGCTCAGCGCCCAGCACTACAGCCCCCGCTGCCCCTACCGCCTCGTCTTCCAGCTCAGAAACGAGCACAGAGCGAGCCTCCACAGACGACAAGCCAGAGGAGAGTCCGTCTTCGACTGCTGAACCCGCTACCACCCCTGTCGGGTAAAGATGGATAGATGTTGGTCTTTCACTGTCTTTCTGGTTTCTCTGTGCCTTGCATTGATAAGTGATGTGCAGGTCTAGCCTCACCCAAGGTTTGTTTTCTGTCGCAGCAGCTCTGAGGCTTCAACGAACACAAACCTAATTGATGAGGCTGTTTCAACTCTAGGTAAGGCTACATTCGTTAGCATAATGTGTTGGTCATTATTGTGTGGTATTTGTGCAGAAATGACTTCCCGCCTCAATGCCTTTAAGCTGCGTCTCGTATTTTTTATTTTTTTTAAATCAGTCACGATTAAAAGTAATTGGGGCTTAAGTTCTTAATTTTCTGGCTGTAAATATGGCCAATCACAGTGCTGCACTTGACAAAACAAAAGTTGACCTACTGAGAAGCCCTTAAGTCCCACCACTACTGATAACACACTTGGTGTTTCCTTCAGTGACGGGCCAATCATATGACGCCATGGTGAACGAGATGATGCTCATGGGCTACGAGAGGGAGCAGGTAGTAGCAGCTCTGAGAGCGAGCTTCAACAACCCAGACAGAGCTGTGGAGTACCTGCTCACAGTAAGTACAGTGTTAATGTCCATGTCGTAGAGCAAACTGCTGGATTGGTACATAATGGGTTCTATCTCAGGGTGGTTTTGGTGAATCACAGAGCTTAATATCCCTGCTCAGGACAGGATCTTGCAAAGGTATCATTTGGACTGCTTGAGGAGGGTGTTAATCTGTAGACATTTATATTCACGCCCGTCTACATTTGCGTCTTGACATTGACATTCATGACATGGTTATACAAATCAATCAAACACTCACCACAAACTTAAAACTCAAGTTAACTACAAGTAAAACTGATTCTCAAAATCAAAGTGTGACGCCCAAGCTTGGTTAGTTTTTTTTAAAAGTTGTTTCATGTTTCGTGACTTTTCTTCCAGGGTATTCCAGGCAGAGATGCAACAGGATCTGATGCAGCGGCTTCTCCAGTGAGCGGAGCTCCTGCTCCTGCTGCACCAACAAGCGGTAGTAGCGCCCCCGCCAACACTGGCTCTTCACCAAGTGCAGGAGGAGGTAAGTAGCCCATACTCTTCTGCATAATCTAGCAGCCTCAATGAGCCAATCAATATTGTTTTCTATTATATCCTTCTTTGACTTTCTGACTCTCACTGTAAACTTTCAGTCAACCCGTTGAGTTTCTTAAGAAATCAGCCCCAGTTCCAAATGATGCGGCAGCTGATCCAGCAGAACGCCTCCCTGCTTCCTGCCCTGCTGCAGGAGATTGGCAGGGAAAACCCCGAGCTGCTGCAGGTGAAGTACTGACAGAGCTCGATGTGTCTTGAATGACAAGTGTGGATGTGCTTGGGGCCCTTGACACAGTTCTGAATTAATAAGGCGATATGGGTTGGGTGATATTATACACATTAAAGTGTGTTAACAGGTCTTGGGGAGTACTATTGCATATGTGAATAATGTAGTGTATTGTCTTCAGTGATTTCACTCAGCGGTGACTGGCATTGTGGGTAATGTAGGTGGTCGGTGTTGAAAAGGAAGAAGAACGAGTGGAATGTAAAAGGTGATATCTCTGGATCCGCTGTATCCATTTCGATCATTTTGTTATACTTTCCAACAGTGTTACAGAAGTGCAATGCAAGACCAGTGGACCTACATTACCCACAGTGCAACAGCCACTCAGTGACATCACAGTAGGCAGTGTATCAGATAACATGCAGCTTCCTCTGTGGCCACAACAGCTGCAAGACATATGCAGTCGTTTTCCAGAAGACCTGTAAACACACTTTAATGTGTAAAATTGGCAGAATTATCCTTTAAAGAGGCGCTCAGCTGATTTATACAGATAAAGTTCACAAGGCGTGCTGCTCGGTAATCTTTTGTTTTTCTCAAATATGAAAAAATCTAATCTCAGTTTGGATTATGAGGCTGTTTAAGAATTTGAACAATCCTGTGTTGTTGATTTAGGAGGCAGGACGTTTTATGAACGACACTTTCAGAGGGATTATGGGAATTGTAGGATCAAGCATTTCGAGCATTGTAGAGACTAAAAGTTGTGCCTGTTTTTAAGACTCCTAACTGATTTAGAAAAAAGTGTTTTTCAATAATATTTTTCTCCCCTGCAGAGTTATAAGTGCCAACGAACAGTAAACAGTCATATGTCAACTATCCATTTACCACTTTAGGAGATTAGCAGCCATCAGGAGCAGTTCATCCAGATGCTTAATGAACCCAATCCAGAGGCAGTGCCAGCAGGTGGAGGTGGAGGAGCAGGAGGAGCCGGAGGGCAGGCAGGTGACGCAGCCGGCGGGAGTCACATGAGCTACATCCAGGTGACGCCGCAGGAGAAAGAGGCGATTGAGAGGGTGAGGACGAGCGCAACACTGTCACTGACCTTTTCCCTCCGTCCAAAGTTCAAAAGTGCTGGAATGTGAATCCTCTTTAAACTTTAATCTTTCACACAGTGGAGATCTATAAACATGAAGCACAGGTTGTCACTCGCTTATTAAAGTATTGTTTGTCTCATTTGCAACTCTTCTCGCTCTGATTCCAGCTAAAAGCCTTAGGATTTCCAGAGGGACTCGTTATACAAGCCTACTTTGCTTGTGAGAAGAACGAGAACTTGGCCGCCAACTTCCTTTTACAACAGAACTTCGACGACGATTAAAAGAGACGCCTTCGTTTTGACTGTTTTTCTTATTTCTTCCTCTACTTTTTGATCGCTGATATTGAATATATATGTAAAACAAAGCCTTTTACATTTCCAAAAAAAAACCGTTTTATTCTGTACTTCCACATTCACCTTTCTTAATAACACTGGATCATTATGGTGTACACCGGCAGGCTGTTTGTGATCAGTTTGAAATGGAGGAACAATTAAAGTACAATAACTTTGCATCAGAAATTACCTGTGTTAATTGATTTTTTTTAAACACTTATGTTAAAACGCAATGATTCTGAAGGATATGGTGTGCGATGTGTCATGTGTCACATAAGTTGGTTTAGTTCAGGGTATATCTGGAGGTTATGGCAGTATTCATGCACTCTGATTCTGTTTTGACAAGTTACGGAGATTTAAATGCATTACAGACGAGCAACACTGGTTCCTTTTTTTTATGTTACATCCCTCTGCATGTAAATCTACATGATTGTAGGCAGGAGTCTGAACTGCGATGCATAAATGAAGGCATTTTAACATGTGTATAGTTTAAATACATGTGGAAGGGTTCAGTTGCAATGACTGTCATTTTTACAGAAAAATAAAAATCTTTCAAAAGAAAATGAAAGTTGTGCCTGTTCTGCTGTATTTGCTTGGAGTGTGACTGCAAACATCAGAATGATGGCTGTGACTATCATAGCACTGAATACACTCTTTGTGTTGGTTGTGTACACTCACTTTATGACTACTGATTGATCCTGGTCGCAATTTATTGGCCTTTTTTGTCCACTAGACCACCAAATTACCAGAGACATCTGATGTTGCCTTGGATTACAGAGCAACTAAAAATGGCAAATAACTTCTATGTTCAATCAGTGTCATCTAAAGCAGAGGTTACCATACCTCTTCATGTCAAGGACCCCGCCACAATAAATGCACATACACCTTATTAATGTTTTTAATGTTAAAGTCAATCAGTGATTAAACTAGGATCACTATAATTGTTTTCTTTGCTCCAACTTCCAAAAGAATGGGATAAACGTTTGAGGTATTTTGGGTCTTCTTCTGCTGGGAAGCTCCCACAACCAACAGATCTAAACCACTTCTTATATTCTGCAGGTTGATGAACTGCAACATGTTGAATTTCTTTTAAAGACTTAAAAAAAAAAATGCTCCATGGAGGAAAGGCTAAAACTCCAAGAGCCCTGAATATGCTTAAATTGACCTACAGGGGGCAACATAGACCACAACATGTTCCCAAAAGTTAACACCATCAACACCGAGACTCTGTTTACCAGCTGGAAGACATAGGATTGCAAAATGAGTGAATATCAATGGTGAGATTTATAATTTACACTGTGGGAAGTAAATGTAGGAATAATAAACTCTTGTTTATGTTAATAAACTGTTAAAGTACAACAGTTTTGCCTCTTAACAGACGACTTAGAACAGTTGAAATACATATTTTAAGACCCTTTAATGAATACAGATGTTTGGCCCTCATGTTATTTAAACTGTGTCACTAATAGTATAATATAACTCTTTGTTTTTGTTGCTTGTTTGTACTATTTAATCATTTTAAGAGATTTTTTTTATACGCTGATACGATGTTGCCAAACTATACAGTAGAATTGTGGGATATTAAATTAGCCGATCATTTACAGGTCACACACCACCAGCTCAGGATCAATTTTAAGGTTTAATAACTCATCGAAAAGAAAAACAATTCGCTATATGTTTGTTAAACTGCGACAATAACCTCTATGTTTCAGGACAACTTTATACGGGGGTTCTTTCCATTGTCGTCAGTTAGGAGGATTTCATGGATGTAATTTCAGTTTTGTGATATTGTCATTTAACTGCTAAACATCTAGCTGGATACTTTACACACACACACTGCACAAAGTGATGCAGAACTCATATATCAGATACAAAGCTGGACGCTATCTCGCTGTTGCATCTTTATGGCTTATGTTCATATTGTGCGCCTCAGGGGCTGCCGCTCAGATTTGGTGTCACCCTTGAATGTCAGCCAGTAACTCTGCTGTCCTCCCCATTCAAACAAGTGACAGGTGGAAAGAGAAACCCCATGGAAACCCGACATTTTTTTTTCGCAAATCTTCTTTTACCGGCAACATTGTGTTGGCTTGCCCGCAGCGCTCTCACTATTATCGGGGGGGGGGGGGGGAGATATTGTGTGTGCGTGTGAGCTGTTGCTGCACTTTAAATGGGCTTCTCCGTTTACACTCGCAGGGATATCGACCATTACTTTTAACTGCTCATGTCCAAGAAAGCTCCTACTGTTGTTTACTTCACGGCGTCAACATGTTTTTCTCACAGTTCTTCGGCGATGATGAGTACGAAGGTCAATGTGGGCTTTTTTTTTTTCTTATTTCAAATACATTTTATTATACTGTAAAATACAAAACAATAACAAAGCGGTTTTATTCACAAATGTACAAAATTTAAGATTATATTACATATTTTGGCTATAAACAAAAAAATCTTTGTTCAGAGTTCACTCATTCAATACAAAAATATGAATGTCTCATATAAATTATTGCACTTTGCAGCTGCAGTGCATTGAAGATTGCCATCACCGTTTATAAGTGAAGTGTTCACCTGATTTAAGTCTGATTGTGGAAGAGAGGTTTCTAGGAAACGCATAAACAACCATATGGCACTTTTTTCATAGTTTTCACCCTTTTTTGTACATTTTCCTTAATCTTTGGTACCTTTTTCTTATAAAAAAAAAAAAACCCTTCAAAGTCACTGAGCACCTTTTCTGTATAAGTTAACATTGTACCTGAAATTAATGGCATTGCAGGTGAAATGTGTATATAAATATAGATGTATTTACTAATACAGTGTGTAGTTGTTAAGAGAGCCTATATTGGCGTGTTGCTGGTAGAAGGCCTCTGGAGATGTTTGTCTGTTGCTCCTGGTTTCCCTGACAGAAAATACACTTCCAGTTAAAAAGCTGTTGGCACCTGGTCCTCCAAGTTTTGTCGGTTAAATAAGACAAATTCCAGTTTGGTCCCTTTCATAAAAGTTTACAACCCTGACTGAGAGGTCTTGTCGAGTCACCTGCAAGGGGGAACGGCCTCGAGAGAAAAGCTCGAGGCTCTTGAGGGAGTAATGCTCTTTTTGCCGTGAACACCACAGCTTGTCTAGTTCCTTTGACGACGGCCTGAAGGCAAATTATGGTTTTTAGGAAAAGTTTGTTCTGCTGACGTCAGTTTATTTCTGGAGCCTTCATTCCCATCGCCAAGTCTCATCATAAGTGTCTCTTCATGTGGAGAGCAAGGTGGTCCGATCTCGAGAAGGCCCGGTCGCATTTCTGACACTGAAACGGCCGGTGGCCTGTGTGTTTCCTGTAGTGCCGTGTGAGCTCATCCGAACGTGCAAACTTCCAACCACAGCCCTCCCAGTCGCAGTGGTAAGGCTTCTCCCCTTTGATGGAAACACAATACACATATGGAGCAGTTAGTGGCAGCCCAGAGGTTAAACTGGTCCAACCTTTTTTCGCAGGAGAAAAAGAGGTTCGTCCTGTCCTGCAGTGAGCTTATAAAAGGCGAGCTAATCAGCCTGGGGTTTGTATTTGAACAAGGATCAGTATCAACCTGTTGCACCGCACCTGCCAAACAGCTCCCCCATCCCCCACTCATCTAACCCCCATTCACGCCTCAATTATTCAATGTGTTGGAGCATTATGTGCAACAGATGTGTGGGATAGTAAAAACAGCATGAAAGAAGTGTGTTAAAGAGTGTTTAATAGCTACCAAAGTCGGGCTTCCTGCTTCCTGCAGGTGACATCATTTAATTTATAACCAAATATAAAAAGGCATGACCGTGACACATTTACATACCTGTGTGCGTGCGGTGATGTGCTTTGAGGTGGGAGCTCTTCGTGTACGTTTTCCCGCAGCCGACGTAGTCACACGTGTGCGTGGCGACGCGCTTCCTCGGCCAGGAGCGCCGGCCACGTTTGGGCTTTGGTTCCTCCGGCAGGCAGTCGCCGCTGGTGATCATGAGGGGCTCTGTGGGGCCAAACGCCAACGTCAGTATCACACGTGGGGACAAAATATTCAGTGGAGACATATATCGGATTCAACGTGGCGTTATAAGGTGTTACGGTTTCCAAAATGGCGAATAGTTTTGTGTTTTGGCGAGCATGTGATCACTTTAGACACATTGGTTGATGTACGGTAGAGAAAGTCCCTAAAAAAATCTGCTTTTATCCAAAAACGTGTTAAAAACTGCTAATGTTTCACAGAAATCTGAAGAACAAAAGCGTAAAAAGTTGAGGCAAAGGAACAATAAACACTGACTCTACCAAAATAACTTAATAATTGCACATTTTGTGAAACATCTGGGAATGCCTTTGAAGAAGGTTTGTTGGCGAAGGAAACTGGATGTAGGTTTCAGTCCTTTTGAACTGCTGGTTTTGGGGTGTAATTGAAGCCCTCAGATGCATTTAAATAGACTCTCTGTGTTGTGTTCCTGTTGTCTGTTCTGTTTCGTGTTGCGTTTTCCTTTGATTCAGCCATAAAACACCACAGGAAAAGTTCATAAAACAGCTCTGAACGATGATGATAAAGACACGTGCGCTCACCTTGGTACTGCATGGAGGATGGCTGAGGATAGGAGGCGTAGCCCTGCGTGGAGCCGTGGTGGTATCCCTGGGGAGGTAGACTGATCTGAGAGTGGGGAAGCCCCAGGACCTCCCGGCTCAGAGGATGGTCTGGCGAGAGGGAGGAGGACGATGATAACCTGCCACCTGTCATGGATCTCCCTCCGCCAGGGAAGCCATGTAGCTCCAAGTGGCCTGGGCGCTGCTGCTGCTGCTGGCTCCCCCGGCCCTGGGAGTTCACCCCGGCTAGGTGCAGGTCGATGGGCTGCGAGATGGTGCAGTTACTTGGATTCTCCTGCTTTATCCTGTGGCACGGAAAAGACGGCGAGACCCTTGAAGGGTCCGACACCGCGTTGACGCAAGCCTTGGTTACGCTCACGCCTTGGCTGTACTCTCCCATGTCCATTGTCGTCTTGACCACGAACTTGCCGTGGAGGCTGGTGGGGTGGAGGTACGCCGGGTCCAACTCGGGCCTCATGAGCTCTGCTACGAAGCCTCCGGAGGGCGAGACATCGCTGATGTCCGGGATGGTATAGAGGAGCTCGCTGGCGGTGCCCTGAGGGGAGGGGAGAGGGTAGGATGAGGAGAAAGAGCCCGGGGAAGGAGACAGGGCCTGGGCAGAGCTACACGCCATGGCCTCCTCCTGCTGCTGCTGCTGTTGCTGCTGCTGCTGGAGCATGGAGTTAGACAGGATGAAGTCGTAGTCCAAGTCCAAGTCAGGCTCGGCGTGTTTTTTGGACATGCTGGGGCTCGTTGTGCTGGTGGCGGTGGGATGGTCTGGGTCAGAGCAGTTGCTTTCGGTCGGCACACTGGGTCTCTTAAGAAGGGACAACTCCTCCTTCCATCTCTAGGGGGGGAAAGTTACAGAGGCATTAATGACTGTACTCTTCGGAGTGTTTGTGTTCGCAATGCCAAAGCCAAAAATCACATCAGGTCTGTCCTACTTAGACGCTTGTTTTTGAGCAGATAAGGACGCGTAGTAAAAAAACGTCAGCGCTTCGAGGGGAAAGAAAGGAAAGCCCGAATCTGTAAGGGAGAGATTATTATGACAGCTCAGCTACAGAGCTGCTGTAGCAAGTGTCCTTGGCACTGAGCACTTCCTAGAATACAAATTATTCTCATTCATGAGGAAAGTGCGCTGGAGGAGGGCTCGGTGGTGGCACGATGAGGATCTGGGCTGCCATCAGGGGATTCTTGCAGTCAGTTTTGTATCTTATTTATGACTCAGTGTGAGTTAAAATCAGAATAATAATCAGAATATCAGGTAGCAGGATGCCCCATGCATGCTGTATGTGAGCTGGTGCACGCCCCAGTGGAGAGTGCAGAACAGCTCCACTGTCAACAGACTGCATGCTACATGTCTCCCCTCACATCTCCCTCGTCATGCGCATGCAAACCAGAAGTGATCCCGGGCTGCTACTCACTAGATTGCCGCTTCCTATGGATTTGCTCTTGACAGTGGGGCCGCTGGCGAACGTGGATATCGACGGCAGCAGTGTTCCACCTAAAGCCATCTCGACGTCATTTGGAGGCTGCCTGAAATCAAAGAAGGGAAGAAGAAGGGGAAAAAAAACAACGTAAATCCTTGTGGAGCGATTCCTTTTGGAAGCAGCGACGTATACAGTTATAGTCCACGAAGTAGATGCTCATCAGTCAGATGTTTGTTATTTAAAAAAAAAAAAATCATTAAAAATAAATAAAAGTTTCCACACCTCATCAATGAGAATCTGGGGATGTAGAGTCCTGTGCGGCTCACTTGCACTAGCTTTTTTTTTCTTTTCTCTTTTTTCTTTTTTTAGGAGTGAATTATCCCCCCCGCGTTTTAAAGTTTCTGCTCCGGCGTCGCGCGTTTACGCTGTATTCCAGGACATGCCGCCGCTGATGGGCGCGCCGGGTCGAAGCAGCCACGCTGATTGATTGTGAACGGTGGAGCGGTTGGAGTGTTGACGGGGAGGACGGAGAGGCGACACACGGGGGGAATCCCTCTCGCCTGTTGCCATGCAGCAGGACCGGCGGGCTGAACTGAGACAACCGCGTGAGAGGTATCCTTAAATCACTGGAGTTTGACCACGCCCCTCGTTGCCATGCGACCGCTTGAAAAACAATACAGCGCGAGGGAAGGGGAGGGAAGGGGAAGGGAGGAGCACGTGGGGGTGAGGCGGGGAAGAAAAAAAGAGAGAGAGAGAGAGAGAGAGAGAGTGAGAGAGAGAGGTTTGTTTATATGCATAGCAACGGGACCAATCCTTACTGCTCTCGTGCCTGTGAAATGTGGGCGAAGAAGCGCCCGCCGGAAGTTGGAGTGTCAGTGAGTCCTCTGATTATGTCCCGAGGGTCACCTGCCTCACCTGCATCGCCTGAAGCTGACGTTTGCATACTTCTGAAAGCTAGGCTGCCGCTCAGACTGAGAGGCTACAGGTTAGCCTAGCTAGCTACGTGATGAACTTGTTATTCAGCACATAATAACACCGTGTTATTAATCTGTCATTTCCAAATGTGCACATGGCTAAATGATGCTACATAAAAGATGCTAATTGTAGTTATTATGCTGGTAGTAGCTTATAGAGTGGTGAGGTTTGTAGTCCTAAAACCCAGAAGTCACTTAGCATTTTTGCACATCCGCTTCCCTTGCCTCAAAGTCGGTGAGTTTTTTTAAATTGGTTTTCGGTTTAATGCCCGAAATAAGGTCTATGGTGACCACAGCCTGAAGATATTAACACATTTTGTTCTGCACCATAAAACAAATCGTCAGTCCCACAATTTAATTATAAAGCGCTTGCGTTTTTTTAAAAACTGCAGTTGCTAACAAGTGGCTAAATGAGGCTACAGATGTTGTCGCGGACATTAAACATCATCATGCCGAACACGGATACTCATCTACTCACTAGTCTGTCTTTACAGGCCGACTTCAGTTTCAACCTATTCTCACTCTAACTTTACAACTTGTAGATTTATTAATTTACAGAAAACGTGTATACTAATTGTGTGGAAAGCATTGTGATGTTCAAGTCTAACTGTAGCTAACTGTTACTGCTACCATTAGCTGATTAGCTCAGTTAGCCGTACATATTGCACCTTTAATATTATATCATAATATAATAATTTATTTTACAGTTTTATGCTTAATTAAGCAGGGAGTACAAGAAAAACTATTTTTTCAAAATTCAACATACAGTATGCACATATACATCGTAGACATATGGATTATGTGTTGCCAGCATTATCAAAGATAATCACCTCTCAGACTCATGTGATTAATCCCATAGTACATAATATATATGCTAAAGGGTGCGACTATTTTGGCTGTACGCACCCAAAAATCTGTTAAGTTACAAGTGTGGCTAAATATATTCATTGGTTGCAGTGGTGCATTTAACTGTTTATTTTCGGAACAATTCATTTCTTGTTGCATGTGCCGGGATTTTGATAAAGAAAAACATGTATTTGCGCCTTTATTCCCGTTTACAATCATTTCCAAAATGCTTTAAGAGATCCAAATTGAAAATGTCTTATAATTATTATTATTATTATTATTATTATTATTATTATCATCATTATTGTTATTATTAGTATTATTATTACAATGTCAGTAGTCAGTCCAACTGAACAGTTGTAACTCCTCACCATTTTGCCTGTACCCAGAGCCCCCCATTCTTTTAATGACAAAAATCTGGCACAAAAGCCTGTATTTCTGTATTGTGAAAACCATAAAACATATTATCGTGCACTGTTTAGATTTAATATGATATTGTCTGTTATCAGCCAGCTACCATACTTTTTCCTGGTCCAGTACGGCATATTGAATTCTGGTTGTTGCAAAAGAGAACACCACAGCCATTTTCCTCTGTCTTCACTGGTCATATGTCACCTGTTTCAGAGTTATTTGCATCTTTCTACTTTCTGCTGCATAGACAGCCCAGTTTTAACCAAGAGACATCTTTCTGGTGGTGATATTCTTTTTAATACTACTAATACAGTATACAGTAGTTATAAAAAAAAAAACATACCTTACCTGAGAACATAACAATGCTGAGAAGTGTTCAGTGTGGAGTTTGAATTAGGTTCAGGCAGTGTTTGCTCAGAGCTAGCGAGCTAACACAAACCTCTCTGTCCAACATAATTAGACACATTTACTCAAGAGTTCAGTGCAAGAGCAAACACAGCGCAGCCGCTGATCCTGCTGCTTCAGGATCTTGTCAGTTAGACATGTCAACAAATGTGCCGTCATTTCAACAGGACACATTTACTGTCAGCGTATGTTGGTATCTTCATTCAAAGCTTTGAATTGCTTGAATGCATGTTGCTTTGGTTGGCAAACAAAAACTGGTGGGAAAAACATGGACTACGAAGGCATAGGTTCTCAGTAAATAGATGTGTATCCTGTTGGGCAACTATGATTTATGATCTGGTATATTAACAGCAAGGCACTTATTCTAGTGAGTATCCAAACAGTAATATTTGTATTGTCTTCAACTTAGTATTCAAAACTGTGTGGTGAGAAATGATGCCTTTAAACCTCCAGTGTTTGAACTACATCTCTTGTTTTTGAAGACCTGTTTCCTACAGCAGGTAGGAACACAATGGCAGCTCTGTCATTATAGCGATATTCTTTATGATGGGAGATAATGGTTTTGAAAATGATCCTGAAAACAAAGGCTTGACTTTGACAACTGGGGTGCTTTGCATCGCAATAATGACAGAGAAAAGGAGGAATAGAGAAAAGACATAAAGGAAGAGAAAATGACACCACTGTGTGCTTTTCCTGACACAATGAAGTCATGGTGATTTAGTAACTCACACCAAACCCTTTGTACAGAATTATGATGCAAGACTTACAGTATTAACCGAATGTAGGCAGAGTATGAAGTGTAAGCTGCAATACCCTGCCCTCAATGAATCACCTCAAGTGTAACACAGATTGTAACGTTTTGTTAAAGTCATTGGTGACACAACGTTAGAATGAGATGTCGAGACATTGAGGTAATGCTATTTTATCAGCAAGGATACTTTGGAGGTGTCACATTTTCCCCTCATTAACTTCAACAAGTGTCCTGATAATGTTGTTTCTGTGTGCTAATCAAGTGTGCAGCACCTTCAAAATAATCAGGTGAGCTCAGGTGTTTTTCTTGGCTGGGCTGAGAGTTTCGACTGCCTAGTCACTTAGTATTTTCAAAACAGACAGTCGAGCGGATGGATTCTGTGGTTATGCTAATGTTCAAGTCAAGCTCAAACACAGTTGATTATGCAGTCAGTCAGTTGTGATGATTTATATTATAGTATTTAGGCAACGTACAGTATTAAGCAACATTTCCACGCAAAGTACCAGGCACTGGTAGTCCCAGTTTCAAGGAAGAAACAAATTCCTTCAGCTCCTTCAGTACAAAAGGACATCTTTAAAAAAATAATAATATTATCGACAACATCATTGATGCCATACCATTGTTAGTCCATCTGTCTCATGCTTTCCTCTACAACTCCATGTTGATTTGTTGAAGCACAGTGAACAATGAACTATACATTTTAAAGGTGTAGTATGTAAGAAATATCAACAGAATGAGAAGAAGTAATAGTTTTGTAATAGTTTTGACCTTGTGATATTTACTGAAGTTAGAATCCTATCAAGCTAGCCACAGCCCATTCAGCTGCAGAGCTCTTTTGCTAGCGGTGTAAACACCAGCATTACTCATGTCCCTTTGTCTGGACTGCTAGCTGCACAGCTAACAGAGCTGACTTGCTAATGTCAGCTACAATTAGCAGCAGTTATGGGGCTTACGCTGTTGATATGCTGCCACCTATTTGTTTTGAATATGAGACAAAAAAGCCTTTAAAGGTCCTTACTGAGACTGAGTTAAATACCGGTGTTTTCAGTTGGTGGCCTACCCAAGCACAGTACTTGATGGCTTTAGATCTTCAAAAGGGTTAGATTTTTTCAAATGGTGGCTTAAATAAAATGTTGCAAGTAATCACTGAGAAATATCCTGTACTTTTGGAAAACACTGTTGCAGGGATTTATTGGTGGGTAGAATAAGGTACCTGAAACTCAAATAAGACTCAGGTCCCTGCGGTGGAAACACATTCATTTCCTCCAAAGGTTTAGAGTCCCAGAGGAAAGTTGCTGTAGTGGAAATGCAACTCAGATAGTTAAATAATTCGACTGCACAACTCTTGAGCATTTCAGCTTTTCCCCCCTTGGTGCTTAGTGACTGACATGACTTCCACCGGTGTCCCTCAGTGAAATTCCCCCTCCTGGAAAGCACCCAAGTGAATATGAGTACCAGCGGATCATAACTCCAGATATTGAGGTTTTCAGCGCTCTCTTCCAGATGCTGTTCAGTAATTAAAAAATAGCTTTCATTCTTTCCTTAATTCTGGAAAGCTGACTCAAGCTTTTTTGATTCTCGGTGCTGTACTTCCCTCCACTCCACCTCACATTAGCTCTAATACAATTATACATAGGAACTTTATGCCTGTTTTGTCACCCAGTGCGAAGCCAAAAAATTATAGAACAGCTCCAGCAAAAAGGCACACACTAT
This sequence comes from Sparus aurata, assembly GCF_900880675.1. Classification (NCBI taxonomy): domain Eukaryota; kingdom Metazoa; phylum Chordata; class Actinopteri; order Spariformes; family Sparidae; genus Sparus; species Sparus aurata. The sequence continues at coordinate 19,029,438 of NC_044198.1, forward strand.
GGCGCAAACTGCATCAATCTTTTGCTCTGGCACTGTTGTTTTTTTTATTTTGATTATTGTTTTTGTCATAATTCTGCAATTCAGAGAGAATTTGAAAACTTGACTGACATCGCCTAAAAAGAGACATGTTAAAAAAGTTATTTTCAATAAAACATGTCAACTTACATATTTAACTCCTCCCTTTGGCTTCATATTTGACACAAACATCTGTTCAAACATCATAAACTACAATTCAGGCATTAAAAACTCATAAAGAAAACAACAATAATCAACACCATGTTTTTGATGAGATATTGTAATCCAATTATCTAGGTCTGCAATTAAGTATTTACTTTATTTTCATATTTTTTTTCAGGGTAGTGACACAAGAATGCCACTGACTGGAGCACACATCACCGCTAAGGCCCCAAAGTCCCCTTTTGTACTCACTCATAGATTCCAGCCACCTAAATACTCTTGGTTGTTTTCTACAAGATCCACAATTATTCCCTGAGAAATAAACAAAATGTTGATATCTCGCAGTGTGAGAATGTAGATCTACCAGATCTACACCACAAGTTAGTGGTTTTGTGTTTTTACCAGAAATCCATTCAGTAGTTTTTGTGTAATCCTGCTGACAGACCAACCAACCAACACAGGTGAAAACATAACCAGCACAAGTGTCCACCACCATTTCTCAGAGAGTAAGGTGACACCTTAAAGTTGCTTTTTGTCCAATCAACAGTCCAAAAAGCAAAAAGATATGCAATTTAAACAGAAGCAGTACATTTTCAGATTCTAGAAACTGAACGTAAATGTGCGACATTTTTGCTTGGAATGTGACTAAACTTATTAACTGATTGTCAAAATAGTTGCTGTAAATTATGGCCTTTGTATTTCTTCTAAAATCAGGTGATGTACAACAGTCACGTGATGAGTTTATTGATTATTATTAATTAAATGCCCATTTACAGTCATTGTTCTTAGACCTTGAACAACCCTCTTCGATTAGGAGTGCAGATCTGGGATGATCAGGTCTGCTTGATTTAAGATCATAATCTTTTTATTATTATTATTTTTGTTTTTTTTTACAATGCCTCTGCTCAAGAATTCACATAAAAAACAACAAATTAATATCACCTCGCTAATCATGTCAAATCATTTGGGAGAAACAAACATGATTTGTCTTAAATTGGTTTTAAAACAAAAAAAGTTATCTTGGAGAAACCCAGAGCCAGTTAGAACCCCACAGCATGTGGTGAGGGAATCCTGAATATATTAGATTTGGATTGGGCCTTAACTTACAAAAGGTTGAGAACCTCTGATCTTTTACGTTGTTGATGGTTTCAGGCCTGGTGTCCAGCTAAACACAGTTGTTAGACCATCTTAGTTCACCACACCTGTTACTGTGGTCCAGACATTCACCAACAAGTGGAAACCTACTACATAAATCATCATAGTGACAGGAATTAGCTCTGGTTTTATGACAAAACAGTTCTGAATTTGTTTTCCAAAGGGCTACTATGTTATTAGACAGGGCTGGTTGACAGTTCTGCTGTGTGATGGTATGCATATGGATGAGGTCTGAGTCAGTGGGGGCTGTTTGTTTGGACAATGTTGGCCAAGCCTTTACAGCTGGACAGAGCTGCAGCTGGGTTTGGATGCAACCAGCCAACCCTGAGCTTTCATCACGTCATATAACTTAGTGGTGGGCTTCCACGGGGGTCGAAAAATGTGGTTGAGAAATGGGGTGGTGGTCGTGGTCATGTCGCAGGGCTTGTGTAAGGTGAAATGGGTTTCGAAGAGGAAGCAGAGAAAAGGAGAAGTCGGCGAAAAAGAGACTGCGAGGGAGGAGAGAGCTCCTGCCGGGCGGCAGGCTGTCCAGCCTTTGCCTGCCCTGGGATTCCTCGGCTGCCTTAAATATGCCAGTTATTTTTAACCAGCGACGTAACAGAGCCCAGCGCCGGCCCCCTCTGTTACAATATTTCCTTTCTGTCAGGAGGGGAAATGGAGGGGAGCCACACTTCCTGGTCACATGACGCTCAGGCAGCTGAATAAGATTCAGAGAAGGAGGAAGGTGGGGAAGAGCGAATGAGGGAAGGAGAGGGAGCTGGGCTGGCTGCCTCATACCCACACCAGCCCACATTTTCACTCAGCACCTCCTTTCTCCAACGTTTAACCCCCTCAGCTGGCCAGATGAGGCAGTCTGTTTTAATTAGATGCTCAGACGTCAGAAGCCAAAGCGACCAGAGCTGAGATTGGCGTTCGTGAGCTCCAGAGGAAATGAGAGCGTGGGTACAGCACATCAACCGACAGAGTGGTGGGGGGAGGACGCTGTGACGTCAGGCCAAGGACCCGCCAGGATTAGAAGCCTCTAAAAAGAAAAGGCCTGGGACTGCGCTGCCAGAGCTGGAGAAAATGTGTTTCTCTGTCTGTCTGACATGGGAGAATCAGGGACTTCCCATGAGCTCACCTTGTTGACATACAGAGAACTTGGACTAGTTCGTGTGTGTCTCTAACTGCACAACCTCACTACCAGCAAAATTAGTACCAGCTTCACATCACAGACCCTAATGTTTGACTGATTTGTGTTGCTTCTTATACACAGCACACATATGTCAGGTAAATGGATGGGCATGCAGAATATGTCAGTCTTAATTTAGTTTAAATAAGATTAAATCATAGGATATAATATACAAGCACTAAAATTCACATATTACATGTAAGAATACATTTGTTACAGTTTTAAAGATACAGCTAATAACGGAAACAGCCACTGGTCGAAGGTTACTTCAGACTAACAGGGCGCAGCATATCACGCCAACTGCTGCTTACTATACTCTGAATCTATCTGTAGCTGTAGCTACCAGCTGCTATTAGCTAGTTTGCTCAGTTAGCCTTGAAGCTGGTGTTTACACCGCCAGCAACGGAAGTAGTGTTGTGAACATGGCTAAATACCAGACTGGAACCACATACGCCCACTGAGGCTGACCAAGGCTAGTTTGAAGACAAGGGCTGTCTTACAGAGGTGATTTACAGCAACAGTGAAGATGGCAGGAGGGGAGGGCATGAAGTTGGAGTCAGATGCAACACGCATGTCAACCAGTGTTGGGGCTCGTTACTCAAAAAAGTAATATGTTACACATTACACATTACTCTCAAAAATAGTAATGCCTTACATTACATGATTACTCCCTGAAGAAAGTAATTAGTTACATTACTCGTTACATTACTCGTTACATTCATGTTGCTCCACGGTTCCTTAGCAACAAGCTTTGTGTGTGTGCGTGCTGTCTCTGTAGGTGCTTCCGGATGCTTCGTTAAGTTTGAGGTAGTGTTAGCAGCGGTGGAGAGAAGTTTCCAACACGGACAAAGTGTGCACCTTACAGTCAAGTTATTTTCCTTACATTCAACAAATTCAAAGTAATGTTTGTATCTCCAACCGTCAAACGCGGCTTTACACAGCGGGGGGATTTCAGGCAAGTCGCATGCAGCAGCATGTTCTGCTCGTGTTGTTGACGCTGCCATTGTTATCTTATCTCCCCTTGCTGGTGGAGGCTAACCAATCGGTGATGGTGAAAGATACCTCATGCCAAACCCCAACCAATCACTGTTCCATTATCGACGGCCCCCATCCCCCCTCCCCCCAGCTCCTTGTGTGTGATGCGTGCGACTAGCAGTGTAACGTAAGGAACGAGCTTGGTGAACTGTAATGTGATTACTACATTCAGAACAGTAATGCCTTACACTACTCGTTACTGAAAAAAGTAATGTAACGCTACACCCAACACTGATGTCAACCCAGTAAATATTTTCACATTTTACTCTGTGACTTGATTTATTTTGATCAAACCAGAGATTATTTTCGAAAGATAAAACCAAACAAAGGTTTGAAGTGTATTTTATATTGATTAAGCTTGTTTCATCCGAGATTGGTTAGAGAGAAACTTAAACATAGTAACTGTACAATATGGTTTTCTGATTTAAAAGGAAAAAAATGTCAGTATATTTCCATGCTAAGCTAAGAGAGCTTGTAAAACGTAGCAAACTCGGCACTTGCAAACACCTCAAGCTCCAACACTACATGGTGTTATTGGACTAGCATCTCTTGAGGTTCAGTGTGGTATTACAAGACAGGATGTGCCATTCTGGCTAGTGAGCAACTTCAGTGGATATCTCTGCAACTCAATACGAAGATGTCTTTGACATGATGTCAACATAGTTTGTTTTTTCACACTCTGTTGATAACGTGTAATTTTTTGAATATTAAAAAGTAAAATTCTGGCCATATCTTAAATTGTAGATTGTAGCGTAGAACTTGACTTCCTATTGCGCAGTGTATTTGAAGTTAAAACCATATGGTGGTATATTGCAATGACACTTTAGATAAACAGGAAAAAGTGGCATTCGCATTTAGGGATAGTTCAGAGACGATCCAGAGTGAAATAACATTTCTGAATTCCTGGAATGTCAAACTGAAATTAAAGTCTTTTATAAAATTCTTTTTCTATTCTTTTACAAATAATATCATAATGACTTTGCAATAACTCCAACCTTAGTTGCATTTAAGATTGAGGAATGGAATAATAATCAAAAGATTGAGAAAGAGCTGAGCATTAAGTTAATGAACCCCTCAAGCTGGTTCACCACGCTTTATATTTATTATTTTATTTAAACGTGACTCACCATCCAAACGGTTAAGTTGTCTGCATAAACAAAGCAGCGTACTTAATAAAATATATACTGTGTGTACTTTTGTTACAAGGGTGTAGACAACAAAATGTAAACATGGAGAGGAAGGAACACTCATTCGAACACGGGTCGTCTAAGGCTGAATACCAGTCAGCAGCATCTGTCCGCCATAAAAGAGATCTGGCAATCCACTCTTTGATATGAGAATTCAAAGTTTCAACACAATAGAGGTAAATTAACTGAGCTGCAAAGACGCCAAGTCATCTGTGCTGAAAGTGCAGGTGCAGAAAAAAAACTGTGGAATTGGAACCAACTCAGAAATCAGGACGATGTGGAAAACAGTTATTGCACACGCAAGCTGAAGCTGATTTAGAGTAGATACAGTATGTTGGAAATGTAAAGTACATCGTTCCATATAGTTCAGCTAATCGGCAAGGCCATATAACCCACATCATTGGGCATGTTAGCAATAAAAAGTGATTTATCCTAAAATGTTTCCATTATTTTGTCCACCGCTGTATCTATGTCTGATAAAGTATATTCCAGAGCAACATGAGCCTATAGAACAATCTAATTTAACATGAACCGTTCCAGTCACGATGGTACCATAAAAGCTGAGTGTACAGGCTGTCAGTGAAACCAAGACCACATCTTTACAATGTTAGAGAGGTTCCTATAGAAACATATGACTGTTTTAGTTTTTTATTTCTCCGCATGAGTCTGTATCAGACCTCTGCTGCACAGCAATTACAGCAATCACCAGCATTCTCGAACCTTCAAGGGCGCCCTGGCATTGATTCAACAGCAGCTAATAGGTCGCCTATGCTCTCCGTGTACTGCTGTTAGGCCACGGCTGTCACATTTCAACAACGCTTGATTAAATCTTTATGTTCCTGGAATCTGAGATGCAGCCTGATAGCGAAATAAACGTGTAACCGAGTGATTTACAGAGCTTTGAGCCTGCGTGTCATTGCGCTTGGAATTTTAAGCATTTAAGCAAGTAAATTTGGGGCTATCCAACAGATTTAGTTGAAGTATAAATAAATGTTACTGTTAAATCTACCAAATAGCCTACACTTCATTTGCTGATGTTCTCCAGACTGGCTGAACACCACTGCAGACAAAGTGTTTGGCATTATATTATGCAGAAATTCATGTGGTAATTGTTGTCAGATTTCAGGGTAGTAGGCCTCTGCGTTCCTGAGAAGGTGTGGACTCTCCTGTTTTCCCAGTGGGAGTGGTTGGGAATGTGTGACCTTTTCCACGGATTGACGTTTTTTTTTTTTTTTTGGTCCTGGATTAGCTCTCTGGAAACTTGCCTGCCATTGGTGCAACCACTCAGAGATGTAAAATGACAGTAATAACTGAATATCAACACGTAGGCGCTGCAGGATGATCCATGGTTTGTAGGAGAGAGGAGACAGTCTTGTTGGGAAACTCCCGTCGCTAAAAACAGGGAACTCCTAATAAATCCACTGTGCAATAAGAGAAGAGAGACATAAATGTCACTGCTGTTTCTCCAAACCTCCCTATGGTATGAACTTTAATATTCAGGCATAAATCTGAGAGCTAGATGGCAAAACTTTGCAAGGGTTGAATAAAAGAGGAATGTTGTTAAGGACTACAAGGAGAGACATGGAAAATTAGAGTCAGAAAAATACTGTTAAGTTCAAAGTACATGCTTATTTCTTGTTTTTTTTCTCACTCAATACCATTAGTTTTCCTTCCTGAGTGCTAGTTTCTCTGCGCAAATATATCCCCAGCATCAGGCAAACAACTTTTATGGCAACATTTTCAAGCCAAGTGTCCAAATCAAATCAGAAATGGCACGTTGTGGTAACCTTAATCAAACTACAAATCATTTGAGACTGATGGTCCCCGCTGGAATGCTGAGGAAAGAACAATACTTGACAGGCCCAATTTAAGTGATAGCTTCTCCAGTCTGACGTTTTATTGACATCATGCTGAGTCTAATTGAGGAGGGGGGTTTCACTAACTCAAACCAGATGGGCCACCAGCTCATGAACTAACAGCCCCCATTCTCTCTCTCCACCCTCCCTCACTCACTGTCTCTCTCCCTCACTTTTACACTCAGAGCATTTTTGGCTCAATGAAATAGTTAACTGTAAAATAAAATGTCATTAAACTGACCTATTTGGTCAGATTTATATCGATCGTAAGAATCTGATACCATGCCATTTATCATTAAGACACATGAAGCCAGCAGGAGAGTATTATCTTTGCATGTCCAAATACATGGATTTTATATCAATTTTTCCTTTTGGGATAGATTAATGAATTCCCCTAAGGGAATAGTTTGACATTTTGGGAATGTTTGCTTTCTTGTTAGTTAAGAGAGACTGTTTCTTATGTCTGAATACTAAATATATACTGAGTAAGCCCCCACCAGGATAACAGTGTTAATTTCTACTTAAAAACTGGTTGATATTCGGTCCGAGTGTCTAAGGCGTCTTTTTGTCTTCTTTTCTGCCAGTTAAAATGCGGTAACATCAACGTGTCACAAAACACACATTTGTATAATCATTTTTTTAATTTGTTAATTTGGAGGTTGGAGAAGTTACAATATTGATTAGTTTGCAGGTTTTTATTTGCAATTTGGGAAGATGTTGGCGAGATGTTGGCATTTGGTCACCGTGTCACCAATGTCTTGCCAATTAGCAAACACTCATAATACGCATTTCAAACGTAACTCACGTCAGCGTCTACAAGATGTATGTGTGCTATTGGGGATTTTGCAGGATTTGCGATAAAGTTCATCCTCTTGAATGCGCGGATAAAATCCTATCGCCCTTTTGGTGCCTGACTAAGAAACCACATCCAATTTCTCAGTTTAATGCCAGTATTGTAAAATCTGCTAAATATGCTGTGAATGTGAATGTTTAAAGAGGCTCAATGCAACAATTTGTAACGTGATGTTAAAAATAAGACCTTCCCCGTTTCTTGATTGCCTATATAAGCTTGCTGACGATATGTTTAGGGATGTGACTTTACGTCCGATTGCTTCATCTCGGTGCCTCCCTCTCCTCCGCGAACAGAGAACAACAGTAGCTAACGTGAGCTTAAAAATGGGAGTACGCTAAATTAAATTAACAAGCGCAACACAGAAGTTCCACAGGGCCCCTTGAATCAACATCTTGTCAATCAACAGCTAGTCAATGAAAAAACGTTCACCTTTGAACCAGTTTTGGATGCTGTTTTACTGGTGGCTGGTGCCCTTATTTTTTAAATGTCTTTTCAACAGAAAAATGCTCACTGGGGTAGCTGGACCAGCTTAGATTCACTACTGTAGGTCTGTATGGCAACAAAATCAACCTACCAGCATGTATAAAGCTGTAAAAAAAAAAACGCAGGATTAGACAAAGTTATGTGCCAGACTATTTCACAGCAGGGCCCAGTTGCCAGGCCAAGTAAGTATAAAATGTTACATATTGAGCTTCAGAGTTGAACTTTCCTCCCTTTGAACACAGCCAAGCTAGCTGTTTCCCCCTAGTTCTAATTGCTGGTGCTAAGCTAACAGGCTGCTGGCTCCAGCTACATATTAAGCGTACAAACATGCGAGTGGTATCCATCTTCTCCACACAAAAGCAAATGTGCATATTTCCAAAAAATGTCAAACTATTCCTTTGAACCCAAAGCAGTGTTCCAATCCAGAACATTAACATGACACACACATGTGCACACACATCATACACAAAGAGGGAGAGAGGGAGAGAGCTACTACACAGGCTGTTCATTAGACACATGGGTTTAATGAGTGTGAGGAGAGAACTGGCTGTTAGAAGTGAGCTAAATTAGTAGGTCCACATTCTTCAGAACCAAAATGGGAAATTTGCCACATCAGCAAAAACACTCTTCATTTGCGGGCATTTTTGAACCGACATGAAAGGCTTACTGATTTCATACCAACTGCGATCAATAGTGAAGGCATTAAAGTAATTTCACCAACTGTTAATGACATTCATGATGCAGCTTGTGTGCTATGGTACTGTAATCAAATAGGCCTGAGAGAGAAAAAAGACAGAATTTCTTAGGACTAAAATCAGGATTCCCCTGGCAAACCCTTCCAAATAAACGCCCATAAACACAACAAAAGCATGGAAATCATTAAAGCTTGGCCATCAGTGGAGATACATGTAAGTCTGCTTAAGCGCTCTGATTACTGTGTTTCTTGCCCATAGATTTTATTGATCTCTGGTGGGAAAACTGGGTAAATTGTGTAAAGGTGGCCTAGATGAGAGTTATTGGAAAAAGCTGTGAGTCCGCTGGAACTGATGTAAGATCAACACCTGATCCCACTCACATCGGTCATCTCATTTTTCAGCTACTGGCACAGGAACACTGTTTTATGTTCAGCTACAGACAAAGCTTTAGAGCTAACAGTGAGCACTCACTACAGCATAACAAATATTGGACAGCATTAACCTATAAAGTGCAGTCTTGAGAAGGACATAGATCATAAGGCTAAACCACAAATGTATTTGCTGTGACTTAAACCAGTTTCATCTCCCGGTCTGCTTTTGAATTTTAATGGATGTATGTACACTAGCGGTGCATTTGCCAGAGTCATACAACACTGAGCTAACATAACTAAAGATCATTAGTCTTTATAATAGTCTAGCCAGCCATCTTGGCAACACCCCCAGGCAGTCGTTTCGGGCTAACAAGACCAGGCTCCTATCTAACTGAATGGGGAGAGAGCCGTGACTTCAAAAAATCCACTTAAAAGGTTTGGCGACTTCCCTGCAACAGAAGGTTTAATACGCCGATGCCACATGGTTTCACGACGCCAACTTCTTATACAGCTCAATACAGAGTGTTCACACGGTGGCCATTTTCCTCTTACGTCACTCTCAGGGTGGGAAACTCAAATGCTAGGATAAAGTGCTGTTGTGTTACAGGTTGCAAATGTAGGGATTGTGACCAACTGTAATCATATCAACAGTTATTGATTTATCAGAACTAAAATGAATACGTCCAAGATGTGCATTGCTATTTGACAATTAATTGACGACTTTCCTAATGTAACACATTCAAATGTTAATGTTAGCAAGGAAGTAGTTGAATGCTAACATTAGTTCTTCTCTCATGGGAGCTTATGGGTTATCAAATAAGTTGTTTTATCTTAAAATGTGGCCTGATGTCTTTTCCAGCTGCTGATTAGTTGGGAATTGGTGAAATGACATTGTATGTTTTTTCAACTTGCAACCACGACATTTGAGCTTCCCACCCTGAGCATGATGTCAGAGGCAAATGTCTTCTCTGTCTGTGTTGTGTGTCTTTTAGCGTAGGTCACGCCCACGAGCTTCAACTCAGCAACAAGATAAAACCTTTGCATTTGCAAGCAAAACTGTCTGACTCACAAAAAATTTTTGGATTCACATTCACATTGAAATCACAAATGTATCTTACTTACTTTTTTGACTGAGTGGAAAGTTTTGCTCTCAACTCTATTCTGTTTGATTGCATAAAAAACACACAAAAGTAGCTTCATACTCGTTTAACTATAAATCTCTGAAGAACCGAAGAACAAAATCTTGAACTGGTGCCCAGAAACCTGCATTTAACAACAACAGGTAATCAGACGTTATTGTTGATATAGTATGTCCGCTGAGAGAGCGTGGTGAGATGGTGAATGAGTTTTGCTGGTCATTGCCTCCACAAGCTGCAGTGTTTAAAGCATAATTTGCAGCAAGGTTGCCATTTTGCCTGTGCGAACACGCCACATTGGAACCTGAGGAGATGCCAGTTTTGTTCTGCTTCCACAATTGTTTTTAAATGAAGGCTTTCATCAGTTGATGGATTCGGATAATTATCTCGAAACATATCTAACTTTTTCTCACTGTACTGCTTTTCAAACCACAAGAGGATTCTGTGACTCACACAGCGGTTGTGTTTCTGACTGTGTGACCTCGTTGCCCTGTGTTGGTTTTAAAGACTTTATAGCCAGAGTGGACACTCTCCAGCTTGTTGACGGTGTGTGTGGACTTATTCCACTACCCCCACAATGCCAAGCTACAGTATAGTATGTATGCCCGCTCACATACATGGCAGACGTGAGCTAGCTACATCTGCACCAGGGAAAATGTGATGCGGTATGCTGTGCTGTGGTGAGATGTCGACATATTATGGAACTTGACAACAAGCCAGTAAAACGTGGGCATGCAAACACCATGTAAGCATATGCGCGCACACACTCGTACACAACTCTACTTTGAACGCTGAGGGAAAAATACAACCTTTTGTTTGTGTTGGAGGCTTTCGGCACCAGTGTCACCACATTCACACACAGCAAGAAAAAGTCATTTTGCTATTTAAAGCACACCCGCGTTTAACAATGAAGGGCTTATTCAGCTGGCCTTGTATTTGTATTTTCTTGTCAAATAAATTAAGGGCTCCTTCCTGCATGGAGCAAACAAGTGCATGAGATGACTCCATAGTGTGCAGGATGACGTGAAGAGAGGAACAATCAACTGTGTGTGCGCCTGTTGTGACTGAAGGGTTTGTAGGGACTAAATGGTTGTGTTACTGTGCTCACACATACCCCAGAGCTATAAGTAACCTCACTTCCTCAGTCTACATTTGCATTTACGTGACACATGAGAGACATGTGAATAGGGGAGGAGTGTATTGTATACCTGAGAAGGTTAGTTCAGTGTGTCAGTTTCTCTCCTGTGTCGCAGAGCTGGGAACCACCGCGGGGAGGACATGGAGCTATTTTTGGAGCAGCTTACCTCTTTTTTCCCTCTGGGTTCAAGACTGTCCCAGTGGACTGTGAACTTGGCCATGCTGTAATGGTTTGTATTTAGAATGATGTTTTTAACAGTTTATTATAACTTGCCATTCGCCTATGTATTCATAAGCAAATGGCACAAAACAGGAGGGCCAAGGATCTGCTGTCCACTTAGACTCTGAAGGAGAAGAATCATTCCTTTGAGGACAACAATGTAAACATCTTGGCCCGAGAAGACAGTTGGAAAGAGGAGTAAAATAACTGCGCCAAACTGGAACGACCATCTCTGAACAGAGGAGGTGGCCTATGACACAATATATCACCCACCTTCAATGCTGTCCTATGTCCCCAGACAGCTTGACAACCATTCACACCTGGTCTCACCTGGACTCACCTAGCCCCTAACGATTCACATGAAGGCCGGTCAGGTCAACGACTCAGAAGTGGTCCTAACAACTCTAAAAACTCAGAGTTCATACATGACCTTAATGAATCTGGAAGGACACTCCTACACAGGGTTTAAACCCCTGCAACACCCTTCCAGAGAGTTAGAAATGAAGAAGCCTCTAAATGAGAGATGAAATGTCTTCAAGAAACTGAAACAAGTCCAGTTGCCTACGATGTAGCACTTGGCAACTTATTGTCTACTTGTCTTATTTTTCAAGATTTCCATTTCTATTTGTAACTACAACTGCACCAAATAGAGTGCATACCTCCACCAAGACTCAACAGTCCCCTTCACCAGCACCCTCATTGCACCTAATTTTTCATCAAGATCCATGTGATTTTCCTGAGTAATTTGTCATCTACTTGTCGTAACAGATGCAGGCATACATGTAAACGTGTTTTGGTTATATTACTTATGATTAAAAAAACAGCAAAATGACAACTTTGCCATCAATGCAACATCTTGAAGACCAACTCAGTGTGTGTTGTGCAGGTCTAAATGACCAGTCTAACATGTACTCTTGTCCCTTGCATCATGCTTGGTCACTTTCTTCTTTTCTTACTATTCTCCTTCACCGTCCTTTTCGGTACCCTCTTACTGAAGTTTCAGAGTGAAAGAACAAACATTCGGGGAGCAGAGTGAGAGTAACAGGGGGACGTCTCCCAGTGAGAAGTCAGTGTACCATCAAAAAGAGTTTGAAGCTGTTATCTTAGGGTAAAATAGTTACATAATGTTACTTTAAATGGGGAACAAACATTGTGGATTTGCATAATGGTTTTACGGGAACAAAACAAAACAAAAAAACAAATGAAAATACAGAGCAATGTAAGATTATAGCCCTGACTGTCCACTGTCAACATCCTAAACCGTTGGGCAGGGCAACTTCCTGCTTCATGCAACCGACGGTAGGCTTACTTATGACCCAGTAACTTACTTAGTTGTGTGTGCACACAGTTTTAATTTGCCATGACGCTCCCTTTAAAACAAAGTGGTCTAGATCATGTGACTTGGCCACAACCTGTCTGATCTGTTCCTTCTCTCATTTGAAGTCATTGTAGCGATGTTACAGGTCTTGGTGATTGCTCTGTTGAGTACTGTGTTATAATAACTGATTCATAGGATGGTTAAAACTGTCAAAATGAGACCCAAGTTGTAACAAACCATAATTATCCTTTAATGTAAAGTACACAGCAAGCTCGTGTGGATTCAATTAAAATAGCATCTCTTCCAAATACCGTATTGATTTTCCTCTTTTTCCTGCTGGTCTAATTTTTCTTCATATAAACAGTAGAATAAAGTGCACGCACACTGCCCCTCATCAACGCATCCACCGCGGCGTACCCTGCGTTCCAAAACAAAGAATCCAGATTGTGTAACTGTCTGTCAAACCAGTTTTTTTTCCTCTCTCCTCACTATGTTAATACCTCACCACAAAGTTGCAGAAGGAGGGAGGACCCTCCCCTCCCTGTGACTCACTCTTATATGTGCGTAAGCAGCCGCTGCAGACCTGAGAGTAGTATTCCATTACTCTTGCCATTATTATTATTGTCCTCATCTTCATCATCAACGCTGTTGCTGCTCCCGGTGCCAGGCCAGTGTGAATGACGCTATGAACTAAAACAGAGAGAAGCTCACTTTCGCAGCCAGGCTTAGATTGTAATGTAGATAATGCATCTCCATGGAAATGTTAAGCTGTTTATTTTTATTTTTTTTATATACACCGAAAGAGAACAAGTCAGGAGCCTGAAACTGATAAACAGATACAACAACTGAAGAGATAAGTGAGAATATAGAGGCAGCGTAAAAGAGAAAAGAGCGATGTGTGAGGGATGATGGTAGAGAAAGAACTGAAGAGATAAGTAAGAATGTAGCGGCAGCTTGAAAGAGAAAAGAGGGATGTGTGAGGGATGATGGAAGTGACGAGAAAGAGTGCGAAAAAAAGCAGGTGTTGGGGATAGTAACACAACTGTGGGTCAAAGAAAGATCATTGTCGAGGGGGCTTTCCATTGAGCTGAGGGTCTCTGTAGTATTATGTCACTCTTACAGCCCCATTAAGCCATAATGAGGGTGTTACCTAAAATTATAATGTCACGGTGGACACTGCCAGCAATACTATTACACTTGGCGTCACCAAAGGAGTCACTGTATCAGCTTGTCCATACGACATATATACAACCCAGCTCTGGCAATGGTCTGAAATCGGAGAAAAACCCAACAGGAATGTGAAAATCTGACTTGAGTTTGGATCAAAATGTGGCACCGTCCACAGTTGAGTGAGTGCGGAGGCACAGAAACCACGTCAGATGCCATCGTGAGAGAGAAGCTGGGGCACCAGGCCAAAGAGTAAATATTCACTTGACGATAATGTGCGTGCTGATCTGGTGTACACACCCTCTGCCCACAGATAGGAGCAGCCTTTTATCTTAAACTGTACACACACTGGCTCAGTAACAGTGACAGGACAGAAAAATAGCAGCACTGAGCAGTTAGAAAAAGCTGATCTGGCATCCTCAGCGTGTATGGAAAATATCAGGAATGAATGCTGCGATCACGTTGTTTAAGTCATTGCGTAAATTCAAGCCCGGCCTCATATTGCGTGTGATATACCATGCCAACCATACTGGAGAGTCTGTGTGGCTTGTGTTGAAGTGATTCTAGCTGTTTGCTTACACATAACTGAATGCTTTTTCTGAGGTACTTCATTTTTAGGATCCCCCGTAAAAAAAACACATTTATGAGCGTGAAAATATGGCAAAGGAAAAGAGCCAAGCAAGAGCAATGAAAACCTCCCCTCACACATTAAACTTGTATATTAAGGTAGTTGAATGTTCTGCCCACTTGTCATTCCTTACCTAAACGCTGTGATAACTCAATAATGCGTCCTATTCAGCTACTTTTCAAAAGGTGTCCTTTGCCAGAGCCACAAAATGTGAGAAACAGAGACAGTTTTTGTCACTGATGGCAGCAATTTGATGCTTATCATCGTATGTATGCGCCATTCTGTCTCCACTTCATGTCGTGACCATCGGGTGCACAAAATGTGTTAGTTTTTGCCGTAGGAAATGCTAAAGTGGACCACAGAATGCTAGCTCCATCTCCTAGTTCATCAGATAAGGCGGCAGACCGCAGTGACAAAAAGCACCTGAGGAGCTTCTCAATGAGACCTTTTCACAGACGCTCACTGTCTAAATAAAACTAATGACTGTGTTCAGAGCTAAGGCCCATTTCTGAAATACACACGAGCACGTAATTATTGGCAGCTAATTGGCTAGCACAGCGTTACGGTACAAGGGCAGCGTGGTCATTAAAAAAACATTTCCTGTTTGAGTTCACTGATGCTTTGATTGATAAGCACAAAGACACAGTTTTATATCGTCAGAGGCTGCAGTCACCAACCAATCCAAACCCAGAGAGCTTCTTGGAAGGTGTCACAATGGAATATTTGCTCATCCAGTCCTGTTTATTTCAGGTCAAAGTCAATATAATATATATATAAGATACATATAAAAAACACACAGTGACACCAAAGAGATGTCAGGGAATCACCAAATTGATTAGGATACAATTTGGGGGCACAATGGATCTTTTTTTTTTAACAGTGTAGTGGTTTTTTAGATATTTCTAAGGTTTTGCCTACCGATGGCGCAAGAGGAAAAGTCAGGAGGCCAACAAAATAATTGCTGTTCTAAAAAAAAGAAAACTGCAATCACCAAAACCCAGAAAGTCAAACTTGTGGTGGTAGTACACTGGCTCAAAGTGTTGGACAGATTGCCATCCCTAGAGCTATCCCGCGAACATACTTGAGAGAGGAGTTCACATCGGCTCTGATCTAAACATAAGAACCGGTGAACACACTAAATTCCGCCGCGCAAAGTGATGGCGCGTTATCAACATCCGGTGGTGGCGCGTAAATATGGAAGGAATTTTGGGATGCGGCCTGTTAAAGACTGGACGCCCTGTTGGAGGCGGAGCCCCGTTCATTCCTATCAAAGCTGCTCGGCAGTGTTTTGAAGCCAAAAAAAGCTCAACTTCCCTGCTATGAAAATACCTGGATCACCAACCTAGCCGGCTGAGTTCCGGTTTAGTGCCCGGATAGCTTAAAGGAGGATTAAATAAATGAATAGTGTGACTTCCCAAATGTTGTTGGACTGAATGGCTCAAATTATGATAGTGAAACGACTCGTTTTTTCGGGGGTTGTGAGGCTCAAAAGAATTTGTCCACTGTTACCCAGAAGGTCAACTCTCAGTTATTTTTGTGGTGTTGAATTATGACATAATAATGGCCTCACCCATAGTGGTTTCACCCCCTGTGTGTGCGCCTACTGCAACGGTAGCATGGCTTGACCTCAGACTCAGACCTACTTTCACTACATCACAGGATGCACACAGGAAGGGAGGAGCAGGCTGGAGCTTGAGCCTGGCTGGAGAGGAGTCGGCAGGCATAAATGTCGGTCACAGGACGATGACCTCATAACATCATGCCTTCAACCTGCAGTTACACAACAGCCCCAGCGCCACCCGTGTTGGTCCGGCCGGGGCGGAAGCACTGAGGACAGACAGACCCCTCCGTCTCTCTCGGGGGGCCGGGCGGAGAGACAGGCCAGGGCTCAGATCTGATTTCGCAGGAAGGAAAGGAGAAGGGAGGGGAGCGTCGGATAAGAATGCTGCCGTTGCTTTATTTTATCCTCTCTGCCTCTTAACTGTGACCCAGGCCTGTGTTATGAATGCTCCAGAGGTGGAGTTATTACACACACAAAGCCGAGCCAGGTCTAATCTTGTTACTATTCTGTTCAGAAACAATACAAGGCTCCTTTTACAGGGGCCACGATTCAGATAAGTGTAGTTCAAGAGAAACAAAATGGAGCAAAAGTTATGTAAGGTCCTGAGCGGCTGCTGCCACATCGGGCTGATTTAAGCGTTTAACTGATTGGCCTCTTGACATTTCAACATTCCCTAAATTCACCTGAAAGCACTTGGCCTCTTTCACTTTCCTCTGCTGTCATTAAGTGAGCTTCTTTCTTCACCGACTTGCAGGTGATTTTTGAAGTGCCTGCGTGTCTGTCTGCCCTGGGCCAAGGGGCGCCTCTGTCTGGCTATAAAAAGACAATTACTACAACAGGAAGCTCCTGTCAGCTGGAGGGATACACACAAGAAGGGCCATGATCAAGGAATGCACACACCCATGTGCACAAACACAAGTACCTTCATACATGCTGGATATCTTTCCGTACGCCCATTGATGCTCTCAAACGTTTGGTCTCTTCACCCCGCCCTCATTCATCTGCCATGACGGGGCACTTCATCACCAGACAACACAGAAGCTCTCCACCCACCAGAGGACATGAAGCCCTGTGCCAGAGTCTTGACACGGCTCTGGCAGAGGAAGTGAACCCACACCCTGCTGGCCAGGGATCAACTGCAGCAGACCTCACTACCTGTCTGCCTCGCATGTCAGTATTGCAGCCAGCCAGCCATCTCCGCGCCATAAAGCATGTGTGCGGGGAGTATGTTGAAACCTCTTAAGAGGAAAAAAGTCAATATTTAGGGAAACATTCTTCTTTGTTCACTTTGTCCGAGAGTTAGAGGAAAAGATTGATACCACTATTATCCGTGTCCATTAAATCTGTGATCTAGCTAGCTACAGCCAGGACACTCTTAGCCTAGCGTAGCATAAACAAGGAAGCAGGAAAACCGTTTCCAACAATATCCGCCTGCACCTATAAAGCTCAATGATTAACATGTTATATCTCCTTTCTTTACATTGATCCATATAGAAACTGAAATGTAAAAACAACAGTTCCCCATTTTATGAGGGTTGTCCCAGACCGTTTCTAGGTCAAAACAAGTTACTAGGCAACCAGTGAAGAAATCAGGATGTTAGCGATCGTGACTAAGAAGTAGCCCTGCATATATCTCCCTGGCTTTTTTACGCCAGGTATTTAAGTTGATTTTGCTGCCTTTAGATGTAGCCAGGCTAGCTTTATCCCTGTTTCCATAACTTTTGCTAATAGTACTTGCTTTTGTGGCTCAATCTATCTGGCTTCAAAAGACCATGTTCTTTGTTTCAACTATTTACTCAAATCTGTCCTCCTTTTAAAATACAGCAATCAAACATGATGAACAAAACACACTAAAAGTTGTTCGCTGGTTTCACTTACATTGGCTACTTGTTCGTAATATTAACCAATCAGAAGCGGTGCTGGTTGAGGTCTTTACTGGTCCTCATTAAACATCTTTACATCGTTATCTTTATCAAATGAAATAATACTACAAAGTTACTTACAAACATGAATTACAGCATTAATTTTGTTGTGTTCGAGGATACTGATGGAAAATGCCGCACTACAGTTCAAAATTGATTTGAAATGAAATAACTATGAGATAAAGAGGTGACTTTCAGCTTTAATTTGAAGGGGTTGACACCCACATCAGATAAAATGTGTCGAAATTGTAGCTTTTCTCTTCATACACTCCCCTAAAGGGTGTGTATACATATTCCTATGACGTTCACGAGTAGGGTTGAGCACCTTTAACACCCTTAAGCCTGATCTTCTGAACCTTAACCTCACAGTCATTGTTTCTTTTCATAGCCAAGATGCTGGAATTAGGCCAAAACAATCAAAGTCATATCAGTGAGCAAATACTTACTGTATCAGTAAATCTCCGTGTTTACCATAACGTGCCGGTTTCTGTGTCAGCCATTACTCCACATTTAATTTAGAGAATATCATTTTTTGGAACTGCAGTGACACACGCTGAGGAGTTGTGTCGAGATTTTCTCATACATTCCTTTAGCACTCTGCTCGAGAGAACTGAGCCATGCAAACATTGGCAAAGTTGGTTTTCTTTCTTCATCGTTGACTCCCAACTACTAAAGCTGGGCTTATAAAAGTAAATTACATGTCTATAAAGTAACCTCCTGGGTTTGTGGGGCCATATTTGAAGTTGCGTCATACCAGCAAAACAAACCCGGAATTATGTAACGCACTCTCAGCTCTCAGCTCCACAGCTGTAGCTATTAGGATATAAAATACATACATGCAGAAATCTCGCCCACAGGTTCATGATTATTATTTTTTTGGGCTTGTTTGATATCTTTTTCATCTGTTTAACAAAAAGCCCCACATCCTGACAGACACACAAACACACACATATGTACATCTGTAATCACACTGTAAAGCCACGACCTCAGCCTTCATCTTTGCTGTCATTTCTGTAGTCTCTTTGTGATATTGGCCTTATTTTGTGACAGTTAAGCCCAAATGATAAAGCTGGATAATGATTGAAATTATCTCTTTTCTTTTGCAAGAGCCAATTCAAGAAAAAAAATCGGTGCTAAGGACACATGCATGAAAAAAGTACAATTTCGTGCCCTTTGTAGGTCAAAGAGAAAAGAAAATGAATTAAATGGTAGCATGCTCTGCCAGTAAACTCAGCGCTACTATAGTTTTATCAGTGCATCAAACATCAGCAGACCGTTGGTAAATAAATGTCTCCTGGACTAATGTGTATCACAACAACCTCTTATCCCACATCTTCTGCAAGCATGCTTGATTTTTTAAATTTCTATTGCTATTTGTAGAAATCAGCCATTGTCAATGCACTCCTTCAAATACGCTCAAACACGCAGGTATCTATACGTATTCTGCGATGCACAAACACACGGGTGGGGTTGTGGTCTGTGTCTGAACTCCATGGTTACATCCCACACCTGAATACCTGCGTCTCTCATTCTCAGACTGGCCTACTTTCACCCACACATGACTCATCGCAGCCCTGCTATCTGATGAAGACTCATTGTCCCTTCCTCTATTTTCAGGAAACAAGTTTGTCTACCTGGTCGCCCACTGTTACTACTTACACATATCCTTACCCATTCTTAGAATAATATATTTAACGTCATGTGCTGTCGGTGAAAAAACAATTGTGTCTCTTTCACTGTTGTGACAACATCGAGTCACGAAGAGCCACAAATGCTGATACTTTCTTATCGCTTGTGGACTGCGTGGGAGGTTTGTGGTGCAATTTACTGCCACAAGGAGGCCAACCAAAGTCCAAGAAGTGACACAGGGTTTACCTCACCTGACAGGAAAAAAGCAAGCGTTAAGGAAAACCCTCTTTTCTGGTGTCCCATGAAGGGAGACCACATGAGATAAGATTAAACATGCAATAACAAGCATGTAATGCTCTGGTTCCCCTTTGAGCTGAATCACTGACTACAGCTTGTTCAAAGGTTTCCAGTGACCTGCATACATCACAGCAGGACAGACACACGTTTCAACTTACAGTATAATTACTGCCAACTTCGCTAACTGCAAAAGAGGGATCTCAAAGGGTTCTACTTCTATTTCATGCACCATTTATTTCTATTTTTAGCCATGCTAACAGCTGTAGGGATGGAGATATCAGTCTGTCAATCAGTCTGTTGGTCCGTCTGAAATAAGCTGAAATATCTTGGAAATTCATGGCCTCCAGAGGATGAATTTTACCTCCTTTTGTGACTAAGTTTTCACATATCCTGCAAAATATCTAACCATCTACAGGAGGGATTGGCACAACACTTGGTACAGCCAGTCAACAAAATGTAACTTCCTAGAGAGAGTTAGTTGATCGTTGAGTCTCGTGGCCAAATCATCAACGGCTGACACTGTGGGTTGGGCCCCGACCTGAGCTGAGAACCCCAAGGCGTCAGTATTTGGGAATGGTTTGGGGATGAGACTCAATAATCACCTCACTTTCTGCATGAAAAAAACATTTTGTTGCTTTATGTAATTTCTTGACTTTTCCTCAGGGTGGCCAGGCTAAATTGTTTGTCCCGTTGGGTTAGGGTTGGGTGTCACAAACACAAAAGTGTCCCAGTTTTCACCACACACAAAAATTCAATTACTAATAAAGCTGACACAGACATTTATCATGTTCTGTCCCACACATTATTACCTAACCCAATATAAAAACATAAATAATGCACCACACATCTGACTTCAAAACTGTTTTGTCTGTATGTGTGTCAATGTGTCTTTGTCATTGCTGTTGGTAGCCTGTGAGTCACAGGATTTTTTTTTATCTTCTGTCACAATGAATATAAAGTCTGTCTCTTTCTAAAAAAGCTCCAGAGACTCTCTCTGTTTGCATGAAGTGTCCGGCAAAAGAAACTGCTGTGTTCATGACGTCCGTGGTGTTAAAAGGTGAGCTTGGTCAGTGTGCTAAGCGCTGAAACAATTTTCCTAATCCTGATGAAAAACACCTATGGTGTACCGAACTATTGGATGAAATGCCATGAAATCTGCTAAAGTTAAAAATTAAGCTGCTGAAAATAAGTTGCTAAAAACTATGGCGATGATTGGTAGATATTATACCTGCTGAGCAAGAGCGTGTTAGCATGCTGGCATTAGCATTTAGCGCAAACAAAAGCTCATGCAAAAACTGCAGGCGTGGCTTTCCCTCCATGTCCACCTCTTCATCACTTTACATGTCTATGCTTTTCCTTCCTTTGATTCTTTCCTCTTCTCTTCCTGCTGCTCATCAACCTCCTCCTTCTACTTCTCTTCCTCAATCCTTTCCCTCTTCCAGTAAAAACGCAATCGCGAGTGTCCATCCAAAACTCTGACTGACTGCAGAAAACCCCCAGAGGACACCGCATACTTTCACCCTGCCCTAACATGTGCACACACACGCACACATAACCCTTCTCAGCTGCCTGTCCAATCACCACACCCGTCTGCATGACATCAGCCCGTGATGTCATCATGGGACCAATACTGGCATGCTGTCCAGTGCAACTTCATCATCGGCATCATCATCCCTTGGCAGCGGTGGACGAGCCTCGGATGGGAGGCAGCTGGATTGTAACAATTCCTTCACCCTTTGCACATGTCCATATGCGTATGTATGTGTGTGTGTGTGTGTGTGTGTGTGTGTGTGTGTGTGTGTGTGTGTTTGTGTGCAGAGGGAGCAGAGGGGAGGCTAAAAGACGCAACTGCTCTAATTCAAACAATCTGAGCCAGACGGAGCTCAGCTTTCTTTGGCTACTTTGCCCTGTTTATAAAGTGCTTTCTGGGCAGATTCACATCGTGTTTGTCAATATTTTAACCGCAGGGTCAATGTTACAGTGACAGCACTTATTGAAGAGGCCACAAAAAGAGGAATGTAAGGCAGAGGAAAAGAGGCAGAGGGTGGACAGACACATACGTGGGAAGAGAGGCAAGTGTTTGAATTAAAGGGTTTAGATGGCACAGAGAGGGACAGGACAGGATAGGGTGGGATGACAGGGAAAGGCGAGGCGTGACAAGGCAGGATGGGATGGGACAGGACAGGAAAGGGTACAGCAGGGTGAGGCTTCACACGGTGGGGCAAGACAGGAAAAGTGATGCAAAAACATGTTGACAGGTGCAAAAACGAGGTTCGATAGGTGAATTATAAGTTTGAATATAAGTTTAACAAGACAGAAAGGAAGGAAATTTGGAGATGAGGATTTTTGCATTTATCTTTTTAGATATTCTGGGAGAAATGTTGGTAATGTTTACTACCGAGAGCAGCACTTTTATTATACTTACAAAGATGATTTCCATAAGTGAAGAACACAGGAAAGGACTTGAAGGAAAAGGCTGCCGATACTCTTTATTTTTGTTTTTTGTCAACCGACTTAATGAGCTGTCTCTCGATACTTTCCAACTTCCCGTCTGTAGCACTTAGACCGTTTGTTCCAACTGAAGACGCAGATTGTGAATTTGGTGGGAAAAAATTCTTAGTCATAGATTTGATGTGAGGATTTAGTGAGTAGTTACAGCAACAGGAATAATAAACTACAGGGTTCATTTTAATTTTAAATAAGGAATATGTGACCTAGTGCGACGGTGTGGCTCTTTGGTGCGTTTTTATGTGTGAACAACAACAGAGCTCTGTGGCAGAGAGGAAAGGATCCGTCAGGCTATAGACGCAGAGCCTACTCCTTAACCTATGCAAGGGGCCTGCACTGTCATGAGCAGTCATACATGTCTGCTGGTCTGTCAGTGTTGTTGTCAGTGGTGATTGGATTGCAAGCTGTACTTGTGCCTTTAAACACACCGACTGTTACCCTTCCCTGTGTCTCTGGGCTAGAGAGAGCGGACAGGCAGAGTGTAGGCAAAGACGGCTTCCCCTCCATACACACCGAGCCTGAAAGTTACTTTGTAACGGGCTGCTCTGGGAGGGGCAGCTGGCCCTTCAGACAGCCATCTCTCTCTAGCCCAGTGACACTCCAGCAGTGAAGAGTGACTCATGAAGAAAAGTATGACCCAAGAAGAGCAGCAGCTGGCCAGTCATTAGGGACTTTAACAGCCGAAGAGAGCAGTGTGTTTACTGGGGAAACTAAAAGTCACAATCCCCTGTATCAGCACCAGAGAATATGATGCTTTCTGGGGACGTGCATGTCAGGCTGAGGATATAGACTGGGACTGGTTGTATTGTTTTGTGTGGTATGTAAAATAGATGCGTATTTCCATTATTGACATTTTTGTGAGTTCATTTAGTTTAAAAACAAAACATGGCGACGGTCACTGGCAGATATTTCCCAGATGAAACAGTACAGTACAAAGTGATATTACGGGACGGGGCTAGTCGACACGGTACATAGACGACCCCAACATAACATCTACCCCACTGTTTCTCCCCATTCTGTTGAACATTTTTTGAATGCTTTAACTATGATTCTGGCCATATCTTTCAAATAGCTCCTTTAATGATGTTTACTAAGACTTTGTTACTCTGTGAGTTTGTGTCAGGGTCTCATCCAAACCAACTGTTCATGCAAACTTATCGTGAGGCGCCGCAGCACTCTGGCGCCTGAGCAGCGAGTGTATACCCTGGAACAACCACAGAGTTACAACACACCTGGAGCCAATCCCAGAGAGACAGCGAATGAGAGACAGACAGACAGACAGACAGACAGAGACGGATGGATGAGCCCCTAACCTCAAAGCTTGTGACAGCAAACCCAGCTCTCTGCATCTAGATTAACTGCTTCATTTGGAGCAGCCCGCGCTGCTTTTAGGGACCCTCTCTCCATCCCGCTCACTGTCAGGCATTAATGCAAACATCATTCTGCCATTCTGCATAGATCGCCTCCAGATGTTGCCATGTATAGTTCATGAAAGCGAGGCCTGGAAGAAGTATTCAGATCATTTACTTAACGAAAATATGAAAATATTCCACTGCAAATCAGATTCCTGAGTTTAAAACCTTGCTCAAGTAAACAATGTAAGTTTTATCAGGGAAATGTTCTGAAAGTATCAAAAGTAAATGTAAATGTGCAGTAAAATATCTCCTGTCAGTGTTTTTATATTACATCTTGTGCTTTTAAATTATTATTACTGCTACATTAACCTGTAGTAAACACTCTACTGCTGTAGATGTGAAAGTTCAGTTAATTTTAACTACCTCATATACTACTGGATCGTTAAATCTACAGCAATGCATCGTATTCTATAACATCATCATATGCACGGGTCATTACAGTTACTCAAATGACTGTAATCAAGTAGTTTTTTAGGTACTTTTATTAGTATTTCTTCAGGTCTGCTTATAGAAACTGCTGTGATTGAATACCTGCTATTGAAAATGCATTTAACATCAGCAGTTTAAAAGTAACTAATACTCTGAGTAGAGTTTGAGACAAATGCTTTTTTACTTTTTACTCATTTCAGTCATATTTCAGTAAGGTAACTGTACTCGTATTTCCGTACAAATATTTAGTACCCTTTCAACCACTGAACATATGTATGCACCTCCACATGTTTCTAAAAACTCAACTTTTCATTGGAAAAAAAGCTTTTTTAGTTTATTTATCTTAATAAGTAGGAGAATTGTTTAAAAACATGAAGGAACACTTTCGTCCTATGGTTTATCAGATATAAAAATACATGTTTTTTACTGGAAAGGGGGGGTTTGAAAAACATTTAATGTGAAAAGGAACCAGTAACTAACGCTGTCAGATAGATGTAGTGAAGTAAAAAGTAAAACAAATGTACAACAAGTTGCATTAAAGTACAGGTACCTATAATCTGTAGTTAAGCACAGTTACATTTCCCCGCTGAACAAAGCAAAGTATTATTTAGCCAGGTACACAGAGTTGTTAAAAAGTACACAAAACTACAGCAGGTATACTTTGAGTACTTTTCTTTTTGCTGACCTGGCTGAGCGGAAATCTAAAAAACAAAAACCGTGTCATTTGTGAAGATGCTGCATATCTTACTGTATAAATGAAGCAGAATCCACAGCACAGAGCTCTTAGTCAGTGGCCTTTAACCCACTTAAGGGTGTAGAGGACAAAAGTATGTAAATCTGATGATCTCAAATATGCTTTTTCTGCGAGAGTACCTTGAGGCTGCCAAAGGGAAAATACTGCCTACACTGTACCTTCTCCAGCTGAGTTGGACGGCCGAAGTCATCAGTGACGAATGTTTTACATTAGGGTAATAAAGTGGACTGGAAGAATCCACGTTGGATCAATAGCGCGGGGCAGCTTGCCAAACCCTGTCATTAACCGCATATTAATTCTGGCAGCAGCCGCCGAGCCACATTCTGATCGGGGTGGTTTCTAGAGGAGTGTTTACCAAAACAAGACTTCCAGCTCTGCCTAAGTGGTTTCACAGAGCTATCCAGTGACGTAGGAAACATCGACATATTACTGACTTTATGTACGCATGTAGAAATGTGAGGTCATGGCAGTCTTGTAAGTGTACTTTCTCACCACGACGTGTTATGCTGTGGACCGATTCCCAGAGAAAATGAAAGCCTGGGTCCTGCAAAGGATCAAAAGCACAGTTGTTCTGACATAAACTTGCTCCAAACAATAAGAGTGTGAAAAGTCGACTTAAAAACTCATTGAGCACTTTTTTTTTTTCTTTTGCACTTTAAGGGACAGTTCACTGTAAAATCTTTTTTTTTTGGAGATGTCTGCCTTCCCTCAAATATAATAGAACAAGATGGTGCTCAGTTTGTAGTGCTCGAAAAAGCGCCAAAAAATACATTTGAAAAACTCAACATCAAGGTCTCTTTCCAGAAATTAAGACCGGGTTGCTCAGGATAATGCACAGACTTTTCGCTGAGCAGTTTCATGTAGGAATTGTTCTCTTTTTGCATCACGACGCTGGAAGAAGCACAGATCAGTGGTGACTTGACTACTTATTTTAACTAGTAACATCAGTCGACTAGTGGTTATGTCAAAAATGAATTTGTATTGTTATTTCTGATTTGGGGTCGAATTGTTTCTTTAAATTCATGCTATCTATAATAATAGGAGATATATTTTAGTTGGAAATTGAGGCGAACATTAAGAGATGTTACATTCTTTAACTCCAGCAGTGTATTGAATATCAACCAAACAATCTTCGCCATCGTCCACTGCTGATATCTCATTCTTCTCACTCCAAATATAAGACATGTGTCAAAATGTCCCCCCCCACCCCCCCCCTCAATTGACCCCTAATCACATTTGCTGAGCACACAGACGTCTGGGGGGTCCGTCGGGCTTGGGTCCCTCGAGGGTGTCATGTTTGCTCGGTCCTTTCCGTCTGGTCTTAGAGCGTCATACTGTCCTGTTTTTTTTTCTTTGAGCCTCTGTTCCTCACCTCGAATCTTCGTTTTTGATATTTCAACAGCTTCATGTATAAAACTTGACTGTAGGTACTGTTGAAAAAGGAAAAAACATTATAGTGAGGGGAAGCGTTTGGGATTAGCAAAGAAAAGGAAAACAGACTGAAGGCATGAGGACGATGGCGCAAATGCGAAAACGAACTTCCATGGAACATAATTTAATGAGAAAGACTTTTGAGATTCGATCCCTGCGTCTGGAGCAATAGGCCGAAGATGATGGAGGTGAGAGTTCATGCTGATACTTATTATTGGCTGATTAAGACGCATGATGATCCCTGACCCCTCCAAAATCCAAACCATGTGTGGCCAAAAGACGGCGCTAATAGAAGTCTGATGAGCGTTAATACAATCCTGTATTTGTACGAAGGCTAATCAGTTCAAGTTGTATATCTCCGTCTATGTTTTCTCTACTCATGGAAGCTTCAAGTTCAAGATTTTTCATTTCAGGGTGTCAGATATCATTATAAACAAACCATAAAACTGTATTTAGAGACGCTGATATACTGGCCGGTGTAGAAAACGCAGTGTTTGAATCGCAGGAACACGTTGTAAAAAGTCTTGGCGAGTCCTCAACGTAAACCCCAGCAAGTTTCAAGTTGATGGATTCCAGTCAGGCTAAGAAGTGTTTAAACACAAAAAGGCTACATGTTAATTGGATTTTTATTAAGTTTCTGGTCAAAAACGATGAATCTAAATGAATGAGTGGCTGTGCTGATTTACTTTGACTTCTCAGACTCCATACAGACTGCAGCAGACTGTCAAAAACAAATAAGGAACAAGAGTTAAAGCCATATTATCCCGTTCACTTTTTTCATAGTCTTAGCAGGCAAACTGAATTATTGGCTCCAACTTTCACCTCCGCTGCATCTCTGACATCAGCGCTCAGTAAACCATTGAGAAGAATTTGGCAGCTCGTATCTGGCTCTAATTAGGACCTCTGTCAGTGCTGTTTGGAACAGAGAGGCGCGGAGAGAAGTTGAGAAACGGGGGGGTTAATTTTGCAATCCGACATAGTCTTAAGTCGAAATTTTCTTCATTTTCGTCACCCATGAAACTCTCGGTGTGTCTTTACGCATGCAGTGCAATCAATGCTCTCCCTAAAGTTTTTGAAATGCAAATATATTCATTCAAGAGCGAGGCATTCTTCCCACCGTGTGAGAATAATGTGAAGGAAACAGCCGGTGGTTTTCACATCGAACTAACGCGGTGGAAAGTGGAGGGTGTTGTGGTCAGGTTGGTGGATGGGTGGATGTGGCCTTAAACTCTTGTGACCTGGCTCTGATTCCCAGCTCATACCGACGAGTTTTCTACTGTGAGGAAAGTTACACTTTTTAGGAAACGCAGTGCATTAAGAAAAACCATATCCTGACTTGAGTTTGTCAGTTTCAACCATAATCTGAACCAAATTGTTGTAGCTGACATGCCAAACCATGATCCTTTTTCTTAAGCATAACATCTAGATTTGGAAAGTGATCGTGACACGATTTATGTCGACAACATGCAATCTGCATTTTGGAGCCGGGCTCATTTCACTTTGTTGGATCATGTGCATGTCATTAGTAGAGTACATCCACTAGTTAGGAGAGAGCGACGGCCAACTTTGCCGTATGTATGTCTCCAATTAAAAACCCTGGGTACGATGACAACGTATTAAACAAAATAAGTTGTATTTTTTGATTGTATTATGTTGGACAGCTGAAAATAATTAGAAGCTGTATAATTCTAAATGATCATCTTAAGTAACATTTTTCACCAAAGCTTTATCCAGCTCTGTTACAAAAGTCTTTAGTTTTAATGAGCGTGTGAAACCAGGTTTAAGGTTAGATCAAAAGAAAAAGAAAGAAGAGGGAGACATTTCTTTGGTTTCCAGAGTGTTGTTTTTAGCACCGTGGCTGTGTGGATGTTGGTTTGTCGGTTTCAGTGTTGTTGTTTTTCACTCAGCCGGTCCATTTACACCACTTTGGTCCAGACAGCAACTCGGGGGATTTCCATTAAATGTTGTACAGAGATTCATGTTCCACAGAGGATGAACACTGTAGACTCTGGTGCAACCAGCAGGTCACAGGTTTCACTTATGCTGCAAAGTATCTCGATGTGTACAGGATGGATTGACACAAAATTTGGTACGGACGTTCAAGCTCATGCTGACTTTTCATCTAACGCAGACAACAGGTTGATGGTTTGTGGTTTTGAGGGAAATGTCCTGTTGCACGGTCACATTCCCCTCAGGATGGATTGTACCAAGTCTGATTGTGGCACCACCATCAGATCAAATTTTAACTGAGTCCTATATTTTGTTTTATGACCAAATATCCACAAAACATAAGGCATTCCAACCAACCGGCTCGGGGGGGGGGAGAAAGATCTGGCCTGTTTTTATCTCCTCTTCCCAATCACAATCATCTTGGATGGATGCAGCAAGAGTCCCCCTGTACAATAGTGTCGGGGGAACTTGTTTTGCATGTCAGGAGGAGAGCCCTGGTATTAAAATGGCTGAACCCCTGCAAAAGAAAAGGTGAGAGTTACTAGCTCGTTAAAGTTGCCTTAGCATTAGCCACTAGGTTAGGGTTAGGACGACTTACCATTTTGTAGGTTGCTAACTCGGAGGTTATTGTTGTTGCTTCCCGTAGCGATGGGGATTTTGAGAACAGAAACACACACATAGTGGACGGAAACAAAATGTCACCTAAGCTAGGCGGCCTATTGCAGGCTCATACCAACAGTCTGCATCCAGTGAGTCAGACTATTACCCCTTTCACACTGAATAAACAACCCATGAACACCCACGAACATCTGGCTTTTGTTTGGCAAAGTGAGGGGATTCAATCACCTACTTTTAGCTGGTTTACCCTTGTTTAAAAAATTGTGGCATAAAATTGGTGTAAGTGACATACAAATGTTAGCATGCCAACACCCTGTGGAAAACTTAATACTTACTAAACATCAATCTGTTACTACTGACACGATGAGCACTTTAGTATGTCGAGGTTAGCATTTAGCTCAAAGCATGGCTACTCAAGGCTAATGGCTAACTATAGACTCTCAGTATAGTTCATTTAATCACCATAAAGTAAAATCTGGACGTGAGGAGTGGAAGCCCTGCTGAAAAAAACAGCATAGACCAGCACCAAAACACAACATACACTGGACCAGCGTATGTTGTGTTTTGGTGCTGGTCTTTGCTGTTCTTTCCAGCAGAGATTTGTAATCTGTGTTTGGTGTCCACAGTCAGTAAGCCGGAAAGGAACACAGAAAACTAAATTTACCCAAGTCGGCCTTTGCCTAGAAAGTCATCTACGCAGTCATTAAAAATTGGCAGTGTACAAACATTTACTAAATATGGCTTCATTTAGTAAAATTAATGAGGCTACAAGAGCATTTTTTAGCCAAACACACAAGAGAAAAGTAGCTTTAATGGTAGAACTGCAGCGAGAAAACTGCTTGTTTGGCTTCTGTAGAGAGAATCACAACACTTTGTCGTTCTGTTGACTATAACTGCTGCTGGAATTGATGATGCAGTGCAACAGTTACACACAATGTCCGTATACCTCATATGGATAGATTACTTTGTTGTTGCATTTCCCCTCCACTTTTCTGCGGCGCATGTTGCTTTCTAGCGGGGAAAAATAGCGACAAAACCTCAGAAAAGTCGAAGATGATTTGGCGGTTTTAAGCCAGGAAATAAAAAGCAGCTTAATGTTTGAGTAAACACATATTTCACACACTGATGACGGCTCACAATGAAATCAGGACCATTTCATCTGTCTGCTGCAGTTCAACCATCTATGGACTACACACAAACGCAGACACATGCATAAGTTGCGTAACTGATGTTTACATATATTAAATAAGACTGGCTCTGAAGCACTTTTAGCTGCGGTGGTAGATGTTCAGCCAGATATAACAATAATTATGGCAGAATTAATAATAGCAGAACATTATAGATTGAGTAATACTTCACTCAGCATTATCTCACATTATGTTTAGGTTTGCTGTTGAGAACACTTTTATAGGATCACCGAGTTTACCCACAAACACTCTGCCTAAGAGACGTTATGATTACTATAATGATATAATGTGCTAACCACCTCCAATTTTTTCCCCCTCGACACAGAAAGATTGATGGTGGCCAGTCAGACCGTTCCCCGAGGAATCCTTTGAAACCCTGCAACAATGTTGATATAACAAAGATTCATCATGACTTTTATAAGATAAGTTGTCCAATAAGATTGTGAACATGATTTATTGCCTTTTTCGAGGGGGGAACATTCCCGATTCCTAATAAGTTGCAATAATTTTAAGAGCAATCTGCCTCATCTAAACCAGTAATACTACAATGAATGTAATGTCTGTTACTTTCTAAATGAATTAGCCTCTGCAAACAATGATTTTCTCTGGGGGCTTCGACCACAGGAATTTGACAAACTCCTGCTATTAATCCTGGCTAAATAACAAACTCAAGACAGCACAAATATAATTGTAAGCCAATATAAAGTTGCAGCTGGGTTCACCGTTGCATCATATGACTGTTGCATTATCTTAATGTGCAGCATCATTGCCGTTTACATTGCTCAATCCTCCATTGTCTATGCGCTTTAAAGATTAAAGCTGATTTACATTTTGACGTTGCAGAGTATACGCAGTGACGTTTCATTGGATTTCTCAGGAGTTGCGTCAGACGAGCATCAGGATTTCAACAGGAAGCTGAAATCACATCGAGCGCTGTGTGAAAGATTTACAGTATAAAATGCAGCGGTTCAATTCCAAACAGCAAATCAAATGCTGAAATTGCACAGCTAATCATCCATGAACCCAATTATTCTGTGATCACATGCCACTGCTGCCTCATCCAAGCGTTGATCTAACTCATCACAAGCTTTTAAATCAGCCTTCAGATCCACTAATTATTCGCTGTTACTTTTGCTGTGGTTCACTGGCCTTTCGCAGTCTCTCCTGCCGAGTGAAACATGGTTTCAATAACAACACTGTAACGATTTGACAATCATCATGGTTGCCATTCGCCACATCTGAAATCAGCACATTCTTGGCTCCATGCGTCACCTTGAGGCAGCTCAGAGGAGCCGTACCTCTTGTGAAATGAAGGCATGCTCCTCTTGTGATATTCCTCGCCAGGGTCAAAGGTTAAAAAGTCTCATCTGACAAATAATACTCACACTGACCCGAGGCGATCACTTGAGATACTGTTGTGAGTGAACAGGAGATGAAATTGTCATTTGGCCAATGAAATGAGCTCATCAATACCACATGAGGCAACAACTGGGGTGTAATGAGCAACAGCGGACGCTCTGATTGAGAAAGTACTTTCACCTTTTACAAACACACATCACTTAAAGCTCCAAAAACTTGTTTTAAAACCCAAATTGTTTATCCCCAACATTAAATATTTATGACTAAATGTGCGGTAAAGTCAATTTAGGTATCTGCTTCATCCGGACTTTGTTGCTATGTGAGTGTGATTGACTGTATTATTGTTTTTTTCAACACGTTCTCACTCCTAACTGGTCAAATACAGCAGCTTGGTCAGTTGCCTTAAGCTTCGAGCGGTGACGCCCTACCAACTCCTCAGGCGTCAGTCTTGCATGCGAAGGCCTCAGTGTTCAATTCCCCCATAATGCATATACAACGTCCATTTAGACTTTTAAAATAGAGTTTGTTGACAGAGATGTTATATGTTATGACACATAATGACTTTGGGCTGTTAGTAACATAGTGAAACAGTTGTAGTTTGGTTGGGTTTAGGCCCCAAAAATACTTGTTAGGTTTAGACACTAAGACTACGTTATAAGGTTTGGAAACCAAAACAACTCAGTAAGGTTCAGGTGCCAAAACAACTTGGTTAGGTTTAGGAAAAGATAATACTTTGGGTTCAAACAACTATGTTCAGTCATAGTTACATAACTTTTTGTAAGCTGACTTACTTATGTAACATAAATTAAAAACAATTCTTCACACTTCACACAGTATGCAAAACCCTGGTGTCCTGGGGGAAGGTCATTTATGACCCACCCACTTTAAATCAGTCAAGACCGGAAAGAACGAAATTTCTAAAGTTAAAAAAAACAAAACTATTCAACTTTAAAAGATTAATGTAGATTTCCATCGCAGGAGCTGATTGAGAATATAGGCCCTGAAATTTGCCTTAATACTTACTTTACCTTAAATATGCAACATTTGAACTGAAAAGTCGGACAAAATCCTTCCTTAGGTATATTTAACTCAGAGTTTGACACTCAAAAACTCAGCTAATCTGCTTCATATGGACTACGTGGGTGTGGATTGATCAGATTTGATTGACAGTGGCCTCGTAGCGTCAGTAAACACCCTGACAGCTGTCATGACGTTTTGATTCAACTATCTCTAAATGCTGATTGGTGCACGTAAGCATGTGACATCACTCTCTGAGCTCATTTCAAACCAGCGAGATGAGCACAGACAAACAAAATTATATAAATCTTGATCCAACTCTACCAGAACATTTTGTGTTGATGTGGGATCCCTTTGCTTATATTAAGAATAATTTATTTTCAAGTTTTCGGGGCCTGTTAGATTGAATCCCGATCACTCTGATTTGATTTGATTTGCTTGACTTGCTTTCCAAATGTTTGTCCTCAGGAGGTAAAACAAAAGAGAACTACATTTACATCTTAGTTGTAAGAGTCTTAAAGCAGATAAGTGGTAATATCATTGTAGTGTTAATGATGTCCAATGCTTTAAATGCCCATCAGTGAGATGCAAACATGAACACTGAAGGTGAAAAATAGCTCCATGCCTCCTACCTGACACAAAACACTACAACCTGACAACTCGCTGACAAGAAAAATATTATTTCAGCAAACACCTGACAGATTTTACGTGTGTGTTGCCTGAAATGAAAAGAAGATGGATGAGGTGAGATAATGGGAAACTAAAAGACATTTTCACAAGGTGTCATGAAGAGAGGAAAACAAACATATGTTTCTAAGCTGTAATATGCTTCTCATTAGATCCTGGTGCTAAAAAATAAGGAAAGAATACATATTCCTTTTTATTCCCCAGCCAGGTAATAAAAGCCTAATTGATTATTGTGATAAAATTAAATAAACCTTAAGCTGGATTTAATGACTCCAAACTTCCTGCAGAGTTTATATGAACACTGAGGGTGACTATCAGGGCAGCACATCGAGTATCACACACAGAGGATGACCTCACGTCAGTGGTTGACTTTAGTGCTGCCATTTTTTTATGACCATGGTTATTTCATTAAGCGTAACAGTAAGATATTTAGGATTTAATGGAACATTGGATAAATAGTGTTTTTCTGTCTTGCCCAGAGTCGCTTGGTAATCAATAGCAGTTTCGTTCCTGAAGGTCCAACAGAGTGATACCTTCAGGATGTGGTTGAACAGCTTGGCATGAGGACTGGAAACAATGGGAAACAGCTATCTGCACCAATGAATCCAGCTGTCTCACTGACCTGTTATCACAGTAATACAGTTACAGTAATACATTTCTTTTTGGGGTAACTGACTAATATAACATGTTACTAATCATATTTCAGTAATATATTAAGTCATGTAACTTATTGCAATCCACTTGACCACTGAAGTGAACAGTTTATTGTTGTTTTTTCAAGAACTCGTCCACAACGCACATAAATAAGTTCTTAAAGTCTCTGAGTGACTGCAATGAGCCGTATTTCGTACGCCTAATAAAGAAAACAAGATTTTTGTTTTGTCATGTCATGTAAAGTTGAGGCAAAAAGAAATGTATTTAAATGTCTAAACATATCTGTGGTTTGCAGAAACTGACATTTCAAACACTATTCTGGCAATTTAGGATGTCGACTCAGCAGCTTATCTCTATAAATGTGCATGCGTGACAGCCTCATCGCTGAAAGCTTCAGCTCACACGTGCGTGCGTGTGTGTGTGTGTGTGTGTGTGTGTGTGTGTGTGTGTGTGTGTGTGTGTGTCAGACCTATCTTTCTTCATGGAATTTGCCTTTGATAATGATCAATAATGATGATGAAGTGATTTTCCTTACTCTCAGCCAAAGACAGAAGGGAGCAGCTCACCAGAAAAAAAAACTACCCCTCACCTATTTATATTCTTTTCATGTCTGTGATATATTCTTCAGATATAGACTTTGAAACTGTGTTCTGACTGTCCAGAGGCTGTTTTTTTAGGTGTATTTTTGCTGAAAATTGCGTGCATGATCAAGACAAAATGGGTAAGACTCCATAACTCTTGATCAGGGCTGCACAAAGTGGGGCCCATGTGCAGAAGATTGCTCGCTGTAAGGTTTAGTTTGGCTCACCTAATGTTTGTAGTCAAAAACAACGAATTATAGAAATTCTGATCATCTATTTGCTGTTCTATATTTTGTGATGTAAATGACTCTTTACACATGAAGTCAGCGATCAACCGCCAGCCACCATTCTGCATCTTAGCAGTAAATTCAACACAATAACAATAGGTGTTTGCTCTCAGCCCGCGGTCCATGCTTAACTTTTTCATTTTGGCCCTCCAAAGGGAGTAAGGTTTGGGCACCAGTGCTCCATATGATGAGCTGCTGCAGACACACACTGTTCACGCAGGCAATGTGGTCGGCGTGTCAGAGGAGATGTTGTGAAACAGTCAGAAACAAACTGAAGCATATGAGAAATGACTTGCACAGGCGCTGGTTTGACAACTCAAAGAATATTTTTTGAAATATTTCAAACCCCTGAGAAAAACACATGTTGGACTGGACAGAAAGTTTCTGTAATTCATCTGAACTGTCTATTCCTTTATGTCATAAGATGTCTCCCGAAGGCAAAGTTGTAACACGTTTTTATTCTTCTGGCAAACACAATTTCAATGCACAGCAAACTTAATCTAGAATGATTCAGGGTATCTCTTACAGATTTTGTCCACAAATTTAAACTTTACGCCTCTAAACCTCTCAGTGAAGCACAACTCTCGTTGTAATCTAGACGTCCAGTCACCCAATCAAAGCACGTGGTTTTATTAAACTGATAAGCCTCAGAGGCTTTTTCAGTTTGACGGTTGTTAGAGTCGAGCCAGAAAGGGGTGCAAACTAAGTCAAGGATATCCTCACCGCACCCTGCCTCAGCAGGCGAGCTGCCTGCTGCCTCGTGCACAATGCTATGCTCACTATTTTCCATCGTTCGCTCTCATTCCAGATCTAATTTCAGAAAAAACATGTTTATTTAAAACATGCGGTCCCTCTCACACCTCTTTCTCTGTTTTCTCCCTCACTTTCTTTTCTCCTCGCCCTCTATACCTACGTTCTTGTCTCTTTTCTCCATTTTTCCTCCCCCCCTTTGCTTTCTCTTTGTTTGTCCTCTCCAGCATGTGTCCTGTCCTGTGGTCTTTTCTTTAGTGTCCATATGCTCTTAGAATTAAAAAGGGGGAAGATGGAGGGAGAGAGGAGGTGGGCAGCTCAACCCTCCTCCTGAGGGAGCATCTGCTTCTCTCTTTCCTCTTGTTCACAATCATCTCCCTTTCTCTCTATCTCTCTCTCTCTCTCTCCCTCTGTCTCTCTCTTCCTCTCTCTTCCTCTGCGGACTAACAAACAGCTCTGACCTCAGACAGTTGGATGCATTGCAGAGGAGCAACATGATATAAAACAAAAGCTATGTAGCCAAATGACAAATCAGGTTAGAGATGTGGCCGAACTCCAGAGCATTGCAAACATTCGCAGATCATTGGAATAACTATTAATCTCACATGTTGTAATCTGACAAAAAGCACCTTTCCAGCTTTTTAATATTGTGTTTTTAAACATAAAAAAAGAAAGGTCATGTTCCTCCAGATGCTTTCCATAACACCCTACACAATGTTTAAGTTCAGCTGCTATGTTATTTATATTATAGCTGTGTGGCTGATAATGGAAACATGCTGTCGGTGATGAAGGTTTCTGCAAAACATTTCACCCAAAGAACTACTTAAAATGTCCCATAATGATAGAAACTAAATGTGGATGTAAAATTTGTTTTTTGACATGTATGATTAATTAATCATAAAGGTAAAGAAGTTTGCATTGCACTTAGTATTTACAAGCAGTGAACAAGGGAGAGATAAATGGTTAATAACACACTTTAATGTGGTTGTACATAGCTTTAAGGGCATTTTAAAAACTTTATTGATATACATTATTTGTCAGAAATCATAACTAAAGTCTTTATTGTGTCCATGTTGTCATTCACTATATGTTTATACGCCAGCCTCCATTAACGGTGGAGGAGTTAAAGTTGTTGACTTACATCTGCTTACAACCAAAACCATTTATCAGATGTTTACGTATGAAGTAAAGTGCATTGTGTTAGCGTGTGTCTGGAGTTTGGAGAGGGGAATATTTACAGTTTCCGTCTGCACTCGAACTTGAAGTGCTGAGAAAATTCACAAATGCATCAGTCGTGTGAGGCCACGTCCAACAATACCTCCTCAATTCTGACTTGAACGAGGCGCTACAGGTCGTTTTAACTGTTGCGTTAATTCCTTGGTTTTCTTTATATTGTTGTCTGAGGGTTGAGTTCGACGGGTTAAGGTCCACCAACCGTCTCTCAGAATCAAACTCCAGCTGGATTATAAAGAGATATACAGCTATGTCGCACCAAGCAGGGCGGTAGAAAAGTCACCACACACAACCACCACAAGGATTGTAAGTAAACAACATGGTAACATCACATCATGGGGGCTCAGCACTTTCCCTGGAGGTGAATGT
The DNA here is from genome assembly GCF_900880675.1 of Sparus aurata. Lineage (NCBI taxonomy): Eukaryota > Metazoa > Chordata > Actinopteri > Spariformes > Sparidae > Sparus > Sparus aurata. The sequence goes on from NC_044198.1 coordinate 19,066,665, forward strand.
AAGTGTGAATGTGTTGGAAAGTTTCCCTGTTTTCTGTCCAGTGCATGCTGGGATATGGGATATTACCTAATGTTGTGCTCGCGTCATATTGGAAGGATGGCAGAGGCGACTTGTGAGTGTTCGGGTTATCAAGCTGGTTTTAATGATAAGAGTTGGTTTATATACTATGTATCTGCAGCATAACACCATATCCATTCATTTTGATTTCATTACAATGAATGTTAATGTTTTGATTCATGTGTAGATTTGCACAAGGGTCATTACCAGCCGAGAGTGTCAGCCGGTGCACCTTTTCTTCTGCTTCAAGTCTTTATGCTAAGCTAAGCTAATCATCTCACAGATAGATATGAGGTGTAATCTAACGCTTTAAAATAAAGTGAGTAAATATTTCCTCCAAAGTGTTGAACAATTCCTTTAACGACTATTTCTGATTTAGGATTAAATACATGTGTATTTAAATTACTTGCTGTATGCACGTTTTATGAGAAGTTTCAGAAACATAAGCTTTACTTTCTCTAACAGCCAGGCCTTTAATGTCGTCACTTCTTAGTCTTGTATTTGAGCCAATCTCACACTGAAACTGGGAAATGATGAATTTGACTGTATAGCTGCTTAGAGCTTGTTAAAGTATCTTTTGGGGGATATTCATATCCAGATAATTTCTGATTTGAATGCTGCCTCGCTGTGTAAACACACATCTTTACTGATCAACTCAACACTTTCCACACGTCCGTCATTAAACCCGGAGAGCAGCCGAAGTGTTATCCACTAAATACCTCCATAAATTACCAATGAACCCAATAGCACGCCCCGAGAAGTCATTTTCCATGAGCTATTCCAGAATATGACTGATATAAAATGTCATATCTCCAAACAATGCTTTGAAACATCCCCCCATGAAATACATCAGCTTCGTGTTGCCCATGAGAGACCGAGCAGCTGTTTAAAGCGAGCAGAGTAACAAATTCGGGCCCCTAAAACACAGGCGACATGTAATGTATGCCTCAGCAGGCGCAATAAATACTGCAATAAAATTATGATAGTGTCAGTGTTTCCAACCTCCACGAAGGGGGAGAAGTGAAGCCAGGTCCAAGCACTTATGTCAGAGACAAGCTCTTTTGTTACGTGACATATAAATTAGAATAAGGGTTATTTAACCAGGCGTACTTATAGGAAAAGTTCACCCGACATTGAATATTCAGTCATTAGTTACTCACCCCGATGGAGTCCACAAAACATTTCTGGAGCTTCACAGTAAAACAGCATGACAGCATTTTCCTAAACAGCTGAAGTAGATCAGGACTTGTTTTAGTTCCCCCCCAAAAAAGCTCCAAACAGATTGTCGGGCTTGTAATCCAAGTATCTGGGAGCTTGAAGATCCTTAAGTGATTGAAAAGACATTCCTTAAATGCAATCAAACTCATGAGACTACACTGGACAAGCTGTATGGAGCTATTTTGCTGTATTCGTCTTTGTTTTTTCACATTTTAAAACTAGTCCCCGTCTACTTCAGTTGTTTAGGAGAATGCTGCAACGCTTCAGAAATGTTTTGTGGACTCACCCATCTTTCCATTGTCTTGGGGGTGTGTAGCTAATGACTGAATTTTCAATGTCGGGTGAACTTTTCCTTTAAACTCTCCTGATTAAACATCACATATACATTTCAGAAAGAAAACATAAAATGGCTTCACCCTCATACTCGTGCACCTGCTTCAGATGGATTATCAGCTAACACTTTTATCTTAGCAGCTATAGTGAAGACTTTGTCTACAAAATGGGTGTAATTAACATCCTTTAAAATAATTTTTTACATTAAAACCAGTCTCCATATACTTGTTGTTGATGTGAATGCTGCAGCGGTGGGTTTGCTGTGAAGCTCCAGAAAGGGTTTATGGAAACTTCACCTGACTTTCCATCAGCATGGAGACCAGCAGATAATGACTGAATTTTTATTTGCAGGCGAACATATCCTTTAACCCATCAAATTCAGCTCCGCTTTTCGTCACTGCTAACCTCGTCTGCCAAAACTATGACACTACAGAAGCTATTTCGGTCTGCCGATGTCAGGTTTTTACCTGTAAATAATCTGGGGGAGAAGATTTCATATTCCTGCTTAGCATGACAAACGAAAGGTTATTTTAGTTTTTAATAATATGGACAGGAGTTTAAGTCACTTCTATTGTTTTGTCGTACAATGGCGCTGAACCCCATGCTTTTCTATGATTATGTAATTACCTCTTAAATACCTTCCTTTTCACACACTATGTCATTAAAGTTGCTTAAACCATAGCTTAGTTCGTGCGTTTCTTGTGTATTCAATTTTGTCTCCAACCCCCCCCCCCCCCTTCCATGTCTGCTCGGCCCCGCTCACACAAACACGGACTAAATCTGCAGGGCACCATCCTCGCTCTGCTGACTCAGACCAGATCAAGGCGTGGGGAGTCTTCTGTTTTTGGCACCGGGGCAGGACCGAGGATCTGGAATTGCTGGGCGTCATTCCAACGACGACGGTGTCACACTTGTTATGTACGTGTATAGCTGCGTGCTTTACATCGCTACACAAAAGGGCTTTCCTCGCCGCGAAGGAAAGGGTGTGTGAAGGGAACACGCTTATGTATTGTCAATGATTCACGTGTGCTTTAACAGGGATGAGTTCTCTTTCAGGTTTCCCTACGACGAGTTCGGACCTGACCTTCCGTGTGCAACCTTAAGGTGAAGGGCTTGGTCCGTTTCTTAACGCCATAAAGCTCCTGCTCCGTCGAGCTGCAAGCTTGATGCAATTGCATCATCGAGGAGCAGATGTTTGTGACATTTTGCATCCAAATTCCCTCTCCCCCCCTCCTCTTGCCTCATTCTACTTCTCTTCCATACGCTGTGTGTACTTTACCCTCAAATAAACTCCTTCTTTGATGTCAGCGCACCTTCTGGGACATTTACAAGGCTTTCCCATGAGGACCGCTGAACGCACACTGATGATGCATTTACTCGAGTTGGTTTAGATGACACGTAAACAAAGCAGCATATCACGGCAACCAGGGTTTCAGTCTGCCATAAAGCGAAGCGAAAAAAAGGGAGAAGGGGTAAACAGGGATAAGGAATAATGACAAAATCATGCTGTTCGTCTGGCAGCAAGCGATGAGGAACGCTTCAGAGGGAATTTTGGGAAACTGAGTAAGCACATTTGCTTTACTCTCTGGAGTGTCTTCGGCACGTATTGCAGTGGACTGGAGATAAGCCCTGTTATGTATTATCAAGGTTTTGAGTTCAAACTTGTGTCTGACAACTCATCTGTCTCATGTTCCTCTCCGCTTCGCTGTCTTCCACAGATATACGAAGCACGGTTCATTAGCAGTGCGAGAAATGCGAGCAGATTTCTCACGGCGAACGAAACAAGCCCACTTTTTGTAGTGAGGGCTCTACCAGATTTCTACTAATTACAGGCCGGAGGGGGTACATGCTGAACCGAGCGGCTTAACACACATCAGAGAGAAGAACGTCTCTGCCCTTCAAAGCCTCGCGAACGTATGCATCCTCAAAACCACAAGCTGCTAATATTACTGTAAAGAGAGCTATATTAAGTGAAATACTAGGCGTATAATGACTGTCAGACTACTTCGACAGTATGCAGGCCTCCACATGTTGATGCTTTATCTGCCTCTAATACCCATCTCTCATATAGCTATACCTGAATGCCTCTGTAATAACTGAGGGAGACTATATAAACGGCAGGCACGCATAATCCCTGAACATACAGGTTTATTCTTTTGTTCCCTCTTCAAGAAATGGTTTGACATTCCAGGAAACATAACCACTCTATGTTAGTTTAATAGGAGGAGAAATAGGGGGACTGTTAGCTTAGCATAGCACAAAAGCCTGGAATCAGGGGAAACCCCTTAATGTTTCTTTTTGCATTTTGTATGCATTGGACAAATAAGATATAATGTTTCAGAGCTGCCTGTACACAGTTTTTCAGTTACCTTTGGACAGAGCACCGCTAGCCGATTCCCCCCTGTTCCCAGTCTTTATGCTAAGCTAACTCCTGGCTGTAATCCCATAGCACAGAGAGGTATCAATCTTCTCATGTGCTATCGAAAAAGAGAAAAATGGATGTATTTTGTGTTTTGTGTTTTACCAAAATGTTATACCACTCCTCTAAACAAGTCCTCCAGAAATGTAGCACTGCAATGCAATTTGTCAGACTGATGCCTACATTACCCAAAATGCAACTCAACTACCAACAGTTTGAATGGATACTGGGATGTGATATGCTAAAGGTGGTTAATGTAAACAAGAGTATGTCAAAGACTCCTTTGTACTGTGTTGCAGAGATGTCTCCTGAAGTTAGCATGCTAACCAGGTAGCCTCCTAATACATCTTTGTACTGCACGAAGTGATAGATAGGTGGTGTCTGATAGCTCGTTAGCATAATGAATTAACAAAATAACCTCATAAAATGTCAAGAAACGATTCTCATACTTGTGTTTTCCTTTCTAAACAGAAAAATACAACCACGCACCTTCTGAGTTCAAGTTTCTTCCTTCGACCGAATTAAGATGAGCTACGTTAATCTTGTTTGTCTTTCCACCATCACCTCTGGTTTGGTCTAAATACATCCTCAATTCACAGAGTGAGATATGAAAATATTCTTGCTCTATACGCGTCTTCACTCGCTGCTGATGTCCGACTCTGTCGTTTGCTGCGCGCCTCTTCCACCTGTCTTGTCGACCCTGAAGTCAAAGTCTTGGTCAGAGCCACGCTATGTCTGTCTGTCAGGCTGTGTTCTCTCTCGTGTCAGGCGGCCAAATTGAGTTGAGTCACTCATGGAGACTCACCCATGGTCCTGGCCCTCTACCTCCATCTGCATCGCTAACTGAGCCATGAGCTAGCTAGCTAACTGTAACTAGCTACAGCCGAGGATGTGTAGCAAAGAGCAGCAGTACTCTGCCTCTTTTGTTTTTGAAGCTACCTCCAAATTCTGCCCACATTCCACGAATAACACCTTTAATCAACATTTTTCACACAAGAAGTAGTGGAAAACAACCTTTAAAAATTCCCTTCCCCTGTAAATACCTTTAAAACCATCTTATTCCAGAATAACAGCTTGTTCCAGCTGTTCATTGAAGCTTTCACATCGAGAGAAACATTCAGTCCCAGGAGTCCATGTTTGTATGTCTTCACTGTTCCATTTAAAAAGTGCTCTGGATGTCTTGCGCATCATTTTATACACATTTGCCCAAAACTCAACCCGACGTATTTGGCGTCTCTGGAAACTTTGGCATATCAGCTAGAATTTAAAATAGAGTACTGCGGGTTTGAACAATGTTTGGCTGCACAGCGGGAGTTTGCATACAAAATGCGACTTCACCATCAGAGGTGTAGCACGCCTGCATGCTTCTCACCTCGTACCCATATCCTCCAATCTCCATCAGATTTTCTGCTTTCTCCTCTTCCTTTCTCACACACACATACAATGTCACCGCTCGCACAGGTCAAATAGACGGTTGGAAATCTAAGCTATTGATGGCCACCTTGGGAAATGCCAGAGCTTGGGCAGAATAGGCTCAGCCATTTCTTCCCACACCTGCTGCTTTGTGTCACTCTATCCCAGAACATCCTCTCTCGTCACCTTATCCCGGCCTTCCCAGAGACAAGTGTAGGATAACTAGCAGGATGTTGCCAGAGCTTGGAAAAATTAGTCATCTGATAAAAAAAAAATTATAATAAAGATGTGTAGAATGTTTACCTTAGATTAAATATGCTTGCAAACATAAATATTGTGAATCACAGCAGAGGTCGAGCTGCTGCAGGTGGCTCTGAAATGCAGGAAATATGTCATGTTGATTTTATTGTAGCACAACTTATATTCTCTTTCCCCGGGTAGGATACACAGGTAACCAGAGCAGCAATGGATTCAGTGACATCGGACACCACCAAGGAGCACTGAGTCTTTTCTCCGAGCCACGGGAAACACAGGACGCAATCTAGGCCTCTCACAGTCAGCACGCTACCCTGCGACGCAGGCCCGGAGGTTGGGTTACCACCTTGCCCTCGTCCCTTTGTGCATCACTCCATTCAGCAGAGAGAGAAAGATAACTGGAGCTGTTTTAGGCCCTGAGGTGGGATTAACAGCTTGTTGTCATCGTCAGGAGTGTCTATGAATTAAACAGGAAGGACTATTAAGACTTTAATTGTCAACATTTTAAAATGTTGTTCTTCAAAACAATTTAAAAAGTTAGTCGGCAGTTGATTCCCACGTGACATCCTCTGTGCTCACATGTGGGAAAAAACACCAGAGGTCTATTTAAACCAGTTTGCATGCTCGTGTGTGTGAGTGTGTGTGTGTGTGTGTGTGTGTGTGTGTGTTTGTGAGGAGTTGAGTGGGGGTTGGTTGAGCGTGGATGTTTACTTGGGCCTGGGAAGCAAATTCAATCGACATGATACACTTTCTCAGAACATAAATTTCTGACATAATTAAACACTTTGCTATGCATCACCAAAAAGGGGACTGATGGCAGGAGCGCGTTTCATCCGTCCCGACCGGAACTGTGATGTTTGGCCGAATAAATAGAGGGTATCAGGCTTCCCGCAAGCCCAGTAATTAAGTGAGGAGGCGTTTTAAGAGCAGCAGCATCGGTTAGATAAGGCTACAGCTTAATTTGAATAGTATGCAGAAAATATAGAACTCCAATCCAATCGAGTACGTGTTAGCTAAGTACGTTTATGTAAAACCACAGGTGAGTTAAAGCTGTACGTTTCTTCACTTTGCAACTACAGTTTGTTTAGGTTCATGTTTTTATTCCTCTGTTGTCACAATGCTGTGGTTAGGGTTAGGAAAACATCATGGTTTGGCTTAAAACACCTGTTTTGGCCGCCACAAACACGGCTGGAAAAGACCAGTTAGAAATACCTGGTTTTGGTCGACAAGTCTCCTGAAAACATCTAGTAATGCCAAGCTTACCAATGCCGCAACGCAGACTTGAGCTACCGTCACCCGCCTCGTCATTTGTAACTCCTCCACCATCCCCTCCACCTAAAATGATGTGAAAGTCAGTTAATAGACATGTAATGTGAACGTGATCTGGTACTTTTGTAATAATTTTGTAATAATAACTGTACTAATGTCAGTGCAGTACGCAGCCACCTCAAACTTGGACCTACCTGTTGTTTCCAGAAATGTTACCTGCTTACATCATATCCTGGCGTCTGGTCTGAGGCGAAACGGTTTTAGAAAAAAGGCCTGAAACATGTGTATCTTTGAATTTTAATCAGATCTGTTTCCAGTAAAAGTATTAGCCTTATCAATCATTCCCCCTAGGAGAGAAAGACAAACAATCACCACACCACGGATCATTAAGCACAATGGGCACACGTCTTGATCTGCCAGTGCCCAGCAAGCCAACAGCTACAATGGCACCATACAAGAACTGTGCTGTTTACTACAGTGGAAAGAAGCTCTCTCTAACACAACATAATAACTGCAGGCACCAGAGTGCAGTCTGGGAGACGCTGGCTTCAGGCCGAGTTTATACAAAACAGTGATTGGCTACTGATTGAAATATTGGCAAAATAAAAAGGCGTCATTATGTCACTAAAAGTCAATTTGCCATCCGGTAATTACAGCATGGTTAACACCGCTGTGAGCGAAAAATAGAGAGGCTGCAAGGAGAAATTACAGTGTGATTTTTTTATTTAGAGGAAATGTGGAGCACAGGGAGGCAGAGCGGCGGTATGAAGGTCAGGTAGCACCTGTTTAACATCAGCAGCTACAGCAGGAATATGAATCAAACCATCTGGGTACGACTCTGCCCATCAGATTACTGCTTGGCATGCTGCTGCTGTGTGTGTGTGTGTGTGTGTGTGTGTGTGTGTTTGTGTGTGTGTGTGTGTCTGTGTGTGTGTGTGTGTGTGTGTGTGTGTGTGTGTGTGTGTGTGTGTGATTGAGACACAGACAGGCTGATATGTGAGAGCACAAGTCAAAAAATGAAAAGCAGAGATCATCTGTAAGTGGATGATGAACAGTAATCTCTCTATCAGCTCTCTCAGGGTTTAACCTTATAAGACTTCATTTACTTTGTTTCTATTCAGTTATTTATCAGATGAAAAAACACACGTGTACACGTCAGCGGCATGTGAGCTCATCTTGATCAACACACAACCTTTTCTGACATGTTTCAGGTGCCATTCGAGTGGATATTACAGCGTTAACCACTGTTTTTTAAAGAGTCGGTTCACACCTGTGGTTGTCGGGGTCGGTGATGAAAACAGTTTGGAGTTTGTTACTGTAGGCGTTCATTTCCATTCACCCTTTTTTCGATGCTCATTTTTCGTTTGTACGTGAAAACAACCGGATGTAAATGCTGGAATTCAGAGGAAAACAAGAAAACGAATTGACAAGAAAATGAATAAATCAAAAAATCGCAACGCCAGAAGTATTGCGCTCCACTAAAACGTCCGCTAAAGATTCTGCTTCAGTTTAAAATAAGAGACATCAGATCAGAGCAAAATATAAATAATAATAAAACATAAATGTTATAGTTCTGCCATGTTTACCCTGTTTTATGCTGTTTCATGTTGACTTGTGCTCTTTTGATTACGTCATCTTGTTGCGCCCTCATCTTTTGCAGTGGATTAATGGCAGCCGCTCATTAGTCTTGACAGTATGGCGGCGGATACTTGTGTATCTTTTGCCAGATGGCAGCAGGGTGAACAAAATGTGGCTGAGTCGTCCTTTTAGAATCCATCAATATCTGACGGCACTAAACATCTAACAGCGACTGTATGGAAAAACACAATAATTCACTTTTTCGTGCTCATTTACTGTAAATTCGACGGAAGCTTCATAAACCTGACGAATAGTGACGTCTTTTTTCACTATTTCATCCCCTCATTAAGAATTTAGGTGTAAGAGATATTTTTTGTATGTTTCTCCTCTCATTTATACTTACAGATGTTTGCAGTATCTTCAATGTGATGATAAGATATGTGTTTACTGCAGCCTCGTGTCTCACCTGAGGAAAATCCTTAAAGTGCTGCCACAGGGTGCAGGGTGCAGCAGCTTCAGGTGTTAAAGTGCACACACACACACGATCAGACTGTGTGTGTGTGTGTGCCATCGCAAAACAATGCTTCAAGTTTCTTGTTGTGTCACCCAATCTACTGTATGCTATTTTAGCTAATCCCCTCTTAGATTATCACCCCGGGCATCCCCATATGTAACACCTGTTGTTTACCTCCCAGTCATCGAGACACAAACAGCCTCTCCGCCAACGCCTGACAGTCGTCCTCTGGGGAATCTCGAGGAAGCACATGGAGGGTAACATCTCCGCTCGCCCTTCCTCCTCCACCCCCACCGTCCGACTCTTTGCCTTTGGACGCCACCTCCGACAGCTGTGGAGTGGAGAGCGAGCGGATGACGTCCTCGGGGGTAATTGCGCTGTAAATGTGAGGTCTGAGGGGGTAAATAAAGAGCTTCGAGCCAGGAACCAACGTAGCCCGGGTAACAGAGGGAGGGGGAGAGCAAGACACAGAGGAAAGGGGGGGTAGAAGGGTGCAACCTGACACCAACCACTACCTCTATTATAAGGAGCATCAGCAGCACCACATCTGCCCTATATATAGCTTGTGAGCTGCTTTCAGTTTCAGTCTTCCTTCTCTTTCTTTGTGTCTGTGCGACTCTCACTCTTCTGTTCTCCACATCCTCCGGCGGCCTCCCCCCACCCCCACTTTCCCCCGACTACCTGTCAGTCACAGAGCGGTGTCAGAATATGTGTGCAGGCCAACTTACCTGCAGCTCATGAGTCGTGATTCAATGCACGTTGCAGACATTTTTGAAAGATGGTCCTTGGTCACAGAATCCAGGCAGCATTTGACTTGTTCTGTGGATATGCATCAGTGTGTGTGTAACTTTTAAGCGCAGATGAGCAGAGAGAGCACTTCTGGTTTTAATGTACACTCTCTTAATGGTTCATACATTATAAGAAGTGTTTCAGCTAAAGATTTTGGATACCGTAACTGAGCAGTAACCTCAATTCATGGAATAGCTTTGAATACATTAAATCAAAGTCTTACGTGCACTTTGCTGCCAAAGCAAAAAATCTGCTCCGTCCGTCGCCAGCAGGGAAGGACATTAGTTACAGTGGAGAGGGAAGGAGCTACCATTAGCAGGTATTAATTATCCACAAAATACATTTTGCTATAAACGACATGAACTGAATCATGTGAGGTGGGGAGAGTTCCAGCCCGTCCACACGAAAAACAAACCTGATGTAAACGTCACTTTTCAAACAGCTTGTTGCTTATCTACGTTCATTGTGAAGCAGTGACCTCTAGTGGCCATCGTAATTGTGATGGAAAGCAAAGGAAGACATCTAGTGATGTATAAAAGCGACAAAGATTGGACAATCTTTCAATCAGCAACCTGAATATTATACAGTTAGTGAGTAACTTGTTTAATCTGCAGTAAAAACAAAGATTAAAAATATTCTACGTTGTGTAATGTTACTGAGAGGTGACGTATTTCCAGCCCCAGGCGCAAAAATCCAATCACATGCGCACTTCACTCACTATAATACAAGAGATTACAGGAGCTTCCTTTGCTGTTGACTTTCACCTCCCCAAAGCCGCAAGAAGTTACTGACGTAGGAGCAGATGACGTAGTGTCGAGTGTTGATCTGGGCCTTTTCCAGTTATTGTTACTTGCCGAAAGATCCACTGGTCTACTGTTACGATGGAGCCTATTGCTCAAAAGAATATGTGTATATACTAATAACTTTTAGGAGGAAACACAAGTGTTGCTTTGACTGAGTGGTGGCCATTTGATGGACTGGCTACCTTTCCTGGCTGGGCTTTGCTCATTGCTGGGAAAGGCTCCTGTCTGCTGTAATCCTAGCAGAAATAATCCATGTCAGCCTCATAAATTTTGGTCTAACCGGCGTTCGCACTTCCAGCGTCATAGAAGTTTTGTCGTAGTGGGCGTTTGTTGGAGTGATTTACCTGCAATTAAGGCATGTGTCACAGTACGTGGGTGTCATATCAGCCAACATCTTGGCGGCACAGTTTCCTTTCAGCGTGTCTGATACACAGCAGCGCTTGTCCCTTTTTTTTTTTTTTTTTCAGTGTGATGCGCGGGGAGACATGCAGACGGTTCCTGGTTCCTTGTGGTTCTTCTGAATCCGAGTGGGTGGCTGACTAACTGGTCCACTGGCATTCCCCCAGAGACACGAGGAATGACAAAAACTTAGAAAAACAAAGGCACACCAAAACCCCAATTGACTTGCACAATAAAATTCTAATTAGCTACTGGCGATAATGATAATAAAAATATAGTCTAGACATGCTGTATTGAATAAAAAGCGGGGATTTTATGAGTGCGTAATGAACCGTTTAAAAAAAAAAACCTCCCCAATGTTGTCTGCCATGCCAGTGACAGTTTATATTATCTTGTTTTATGAATAATAAAAAAAGCTTTGCAGTTTTCTTGTTTGCTGATGTAAGGGGAAAGTATGCTGGTGGGTGTGAGTAGAGTCTGGGTCAGGCTTGCACGCTGGAAACAGCTCAGTGTTTCATTAGCTTGCTTTATTGTTATTGAAGTGGCAGTTAATTTAAGCTAACTATAATGTGGAGCCAGTAGATTTAGGGGATCATGGTATAGTCTTCAACAGTAACTCTCGCAGAGTGCCAGTGTGCCTGCAGTAATTGTTTAAAGGCACCATTTTGTTTCTGCTTTTACTCACATCACAGCTTAAGTGTGAAGTTCACCGTATTGGGAACTATGTTTTTGTTTTCTCTTTTAAAAAAAAAAGAAAGTTGGATAAGAAAATTCACTTTAATGTCTGTATACTGAATATGAGGCTAAAGCTAGCAGCTGATTAGCTCAAATTAGCATGAAGATTGAAAACAAGAGGAGCTCCTTTAACAACAGCCTAGGAGTTATGTGCCAGACTATTTTCTGGTCAATGTCAAACAATCTCTCAGAAAGAAAGCTAATGAACATATTTCTCAGAATGTTGATATTCTTTTAAGAGTAACATGTCTAGCAGGCTAAATATGTAGCTGACGCTAGCAGCCACAACATGCCTGGCTCTATCCAATGATGAAAAAGCAATAACAAGACTATTTCTTGGATAATATCAAACTAACTATTGGAGAGAAAGCTAACCATATTTTACAAAGTTTTGAAACATTTAAATAGCTACAATCCAGTAATTAATGTAGTTTGAGCTAACAGCCAGTTAGCTTAAACATCTTGGCTGGCTCTATCCAAAGGTGGGAAAAAATATTATTTTGTTTTACAGGGAGTTACGAGCCTCACCTGCCTGCCTTATTGGCCAACAACTCACAGGAAGAAGGCTAGTAATCAAACTTCTCAAAACGTTGAACTATTCCTTTCACAATAATATCATCACCAGTAAATATGTAGCCGAGGCGAGCTGCCAGTTAGCTTAAAATCCTTGCCTGGCTCTGTCCAAATGTTTAAAAAAAAAAAAATTAAGTAAATTGAACAGGTGTTTTACAGGGAGTTGTGTGTCTGACTATTTCTTGGCCAACAACAAATCAACTCACAGGAAGAAAGCTAATAACTGTATCTGTCAGAATGTTGAGATATTCCTTTAACAGCAATTACATGTCGTACCTGTATCTGGAAACTGTCAAGTATAATAATGGCCCCTTAACATAACAGTTTACTGCCTCTTTAAAAGACTTACCGCAAAGTGTTTTTGTTACACTCATAAAGAGTTGTCGCCTTTAAAAAAGTAAGAAGCAAGTTCAATGTTAAAAGCAGGTTGCAGGAGTGAAAGATGACATTTTATACCTGATACACAGAGAAAGATATTAAGAGAATACAGTATAATAAGATATATATAATGTAGAATACAGCTACATGAACATCATCTTCTTTGGAGAATTTGTTGTATCTATGTTTCTAACGATGAATGTGACTGCAACTCTCTGTCAAGTCAGTCGCTGCCGCTGTGTTTTATTGTGTAGAGACAGTGTGGCGGTGCCGGTTGTTGCCACAGCGGACACCCATAAAACAAGTCATTCTCTAATTTTGTTTGTTATTTACTGCATGTAACAAATGTGGCAACATCTCTTTGCACTCGTTTCTTTCAGTCCTTTCACTGTATGCGATGCAGTGTAGCGAAAGCTCCATTGATGGAAATGCAGACTGAGTTTTTGATCCCGGCTGAAACGTTAGGAAGCATCTATTTTTACAGAGCTCTGGTGAGGAGCTTTTCCTGATGTCTGCACTTGTGCGGCTTCCCTGCTGAACCTCTTTGATCTTTTTCTGGAATCAAATGTAATGATTGTGGCGTACTTTGAAATCTGGAAACACACTTGCTGTGTCTCGCTGCAGAGCTGCTTTGCACGGTTCTCACTGGCACATTTGAGATGCTTGTTTGCTGCCGTTTTTATTTACGACCGGGATTTTGAAAAAAAGTTGCGACACGGAAAAAAGCAGACTGGAATCATTTTGTAATCCTTTTTGTCGTGCACTTAATTGAAAACACAATATGTTTGAATGTTTTAGCTCATCAACGGTAGTAGAGAGAGAAGAGCTTCCAGTTTGCACTTGTAAGTGGTGACATCATTGTCTTGACAAGACAAGTTGAGACAATTGTGTGATTGCAGAGTTGGCTGTGTGAGGGTTAAAAATACAGTGAATTGACATTATAGCACAACATACATTAGAGCTGGGTTTAATTACCTTTAATGATGGGCTTTGACAGACATGAGTCATCCATGTTTTTCTTGTTTTTTTAGGCTCTTCTTTAAATAGCCAATTCAGATATATTGGATCTTGATGGCAAAAAAGTCATAATTCCAACTTGGACGTTGCCATGAATGCTATTCACGAGTCAGAAAGTGGCTATTAAACAACTCCAACATAAAAATTAACACAGCACGATGCGCTAATATGAGCAGTTTTAAAATGTTCTCCAAAGATTTTAATCATCTTCCTCCAAAATCACATGAACATGCACTGCCCAACTACACCGACAGACCTGAAGTTCTGACTGTCCAGCTGAACGGCTACTTCCCTACACCCAATAAGCTCTTTTTGCTTTTTTGGTCGAATAAATGCATAAATAAACAATTTTGTAGGTGTGTGCTTTGTGCTAATTTGGTCAGCTTGGCTCTCATACTAATGAATACATAAATAAACAATTTTGTAGGTGTGTGCTTTGCGCTAACTGGGTTAGCTTGGCTCTTGACTATTAAATAAATCAAATTAATTTAATTCATATAACCCAAAATCACACTCTCATTGCCTCAGCAGACTTTACAATCTGTATATTGAGCTACATCCTCCGTCCTTCGACCTTCGAATAGATTGAGGAAAAATGTATTGTTTATTTATCATTTATAAAACATCTTTATAACTGATACAAGGAAATTATATAAGATATATATAAGATATACACACGTGTACATAAACAACTTTTCGGGTGTGTGTTAGTTCGCTAGCTAGCTGTTAAACAATTGCATTGAAGTAAACAGCTCACATTAATCAACATTAAACTACGGCTTTTGTAAGTACCAGCTGCCGTCAAGCTAGCATGTTACTAACAGAAGTTGGCATGTTCAGCTCTTCAATTCTTCTGTGATTGGACTGGCTTACAAGTTTTTATTATTATTTGTAGAAGCATTTGATTTATTGATTGCTGTCAGGATGTTGAGACTTTTTACAAAAATGACAAAAGCACTTCTAGAATAACTTACCAACCTCATTTTAATAATGGATAACTCTCTGAGAGAAAGCAGATGAGCTTATTCCCAAAAGGTCAATCAATTCTTCTAAGAGTCTGGCCACAAAGTGACACATGTCCTCCTGAAATAGGCGATGATGGGAGCTTAATGATGTAGTAACTGTTTTCCAGCTGTGTTGTGACAACCATTGGTTTTTTATCTGGTTTTTGCTTCCTTTATTGTTGAATCTCTGGTTTTCTCCCATCCCTCAAAGGTCAACATTGTTAACAATTTGCAAACTGCCAAACCTCAAGAATTATTACGCCAAAGTTCACCCAATTCAAACCCTAGGTGAAACCACTACATGACTTTTAATTCGCCTCCCACGATTGCAGCTATTGATTTAAGTCCAAAATGCGACCGAACACTGACGCTACAACATCGCAGGAATCCATCAGTCATGATTGGGTGTAATGAATTAATGGACCGCAGTGTAAGCAGTGTGGAATTACCAATTCCTGGAAACTTCACGTACGTCTTGTGTCCACTTATGTTTAACAGTTTGATTTGATTGCTGTTGAATGAGTAATGTATATTGATTGAATCTGCTACGCTTGATGGTAATTACAACCTCCCACTCTCATCTATTTTCATCTTCCTCTGGATCGTTTTGGTGATGGAACAATTCTTCATTTATTCCCCTTTCACTAAATAATTTCACTTATGTGACGATTCAGTTTTGTTGTTGGTTGGCAGTTTATTTCTTAATCATCAAACATCATCAAATACACAAAATAATGTGGTGATCCAATCAGCCTGTGTCTGAGGAGGTTCACCCAGTAAAGCTGGGAGTCGAAGCACGTTAGTCTATAATGGTGAATGGAATTAGGGCAGAGCGCGTCTTTTATGTGGTAATGGGACTATTTGTTGGAGTTGGGGGACCATGCCTTCGTGTTACTTAAATGGCTTTATGGGACTATATTCCTATATATAAAAAGATCTTTTCACCACAAGCAGCATGGAGAGTTTTTTTCATGTGACTGTGCATTTTTTTTACTGTATAGTTCTCGGTTTCTCTCTGCAGTATCATTGAAAAGTGGGTTGTATTTAACAACGAATGTACACAAATATTATACTGTCAGGATGATAATGTCCTGATAACTTCAACGCCTCCCTGACTTATCCTCTTGTGCCACCAGTTGGTCAAACTTTTCATCTAACCTGATAAATATCTTTACATCTATCAGATGAATTGGCACAAGAGTTTGTACACACCTTGGTGATTCCCAGAGGATGAATCCTAATGATACTGATGATTTCCTCCTTCCTCCTGTTGCACCCCTAACACCTAACGTGGCTGGTTTTAAGTTAAAATGTCTAACCAACTATGGATTAGGCATGATATTTTGCCCACACATTCATGTCACCCTCAGGATGAATGTTAATAACTTGGATGATCTCTTACCTGTTGAACTGGGATCATCATCGGGTCAAAATGTAATTCCAAGGATAAAGGATGAAGTACAGCCTCACCCTGTAGTCTCAGAGACTTGTTTCTTATTTAAAACAAATTAATGGAAACTTCAGTAATGCACCAGCAGGTGCTTCCTTTCTGTGTAATTCACAATGTTTAAGGCAGACGATGATGTCACTCCTGTTTTTTGGTGACTGTATGTCACAACTCTGCCAACTCGTGTTGCAGACTCCGTTATCCCGCCTTAAAACATCCTAAGTAAATGAGTTCAGGGCGCTCAAGGTTAGGAAACTCAGAAGGTCCATAAATCTGTCACTACATGTGGTTAAGACTACTTCACTTCACCTTGTTTAGGAGTAATTTGGCGGCGTAATGCGTTTTTGTACAAGTACGTCCCACTCGTCCTTTTCCTTTTTTCTATGAGATATACGTATATCATAAATCATGACATTTTTGACATCATGCCTTTCTCTTTACAGGAGTTTTTAAATCTTGGGTACAAAGCGTTTATCATCATGACGCACATGGCACCAGTTGACACATGCATACCACGTCCAAAATAAGAGTTTATAATTTCAGCTGAACAAAGAGTCTATTATGGACGATTCGGGGGCAGAGGCAAGACGCTGACTGCTGATATTTCTGTTTGTTTAAACTTTTTACTCACAGTGAAACAACGTTAATTTTGGTTTGCGGGATGTTGGCGGTCGGGGTTTGCAGAGCGGTGTGAAGAACAGATGGTCTGAGTCAAAACCTGTTCAGAAACACACAACCGGTTATGACAAAGCAGCTTTTTTTTTTTTTTTTTTTACTTCTCCTCTTAATTGTGAAATTCACTGTTCTTATTTTTGTCGCACGAGTGACAGATCATTGTCTCTGATATTTGTTTTAAGCTTTTGTTTGACTTCTGTGTATTCAGTACAATATGGTAATCATAGAAGAGAACAAGCCAAAGACACCATACTTGTATAGCAATCACTGTAAAAAAGAGAGAGCCCCGTTCCCAGCCATTGCACACACATGGGAGTCTGTTCCCACTAGTGTCTTAAAATAGTCAACGAGGGCTTTTCAATTATACAGGCCACGCTGTAAGAAGGGGCCCAATCATAAAACCAGAGTGTTTACCTCCTCTCTAAATCTTACTCTGCTTTGATTAAGGGGGCAGAAGGCGGCTGGGAAGCTGGAATAAGAAGAGACGAGGCCAGGGGGGGAGATAGTATACAAAAAGTGTAGGAAACACAATGAGAGCTGTAATTGTCAGCCATCTGTGACCTGAGGCCGGCAGAGCATCCGCCATAGTCGGTCTTGTAAGACGAGAAGGACGGAGAGAGAACGCGAGTGGGGTCATTAGAGAGACAAAGGTCAGGTCAAGGTGCATGAAGCTGAAGTTCAAGTCAGTTTATGTTAAAGTGACAGTCCTGACAGGAATGAAACGCCTGTAAAATGTCATCAAAGCATCTCTGCTTGCTCTTGGTGATGTGGAAACAAAAGCTTACAAACTGGGACTGTGAGAACAGTTTCTTTAAAAAGTCCAGAATCCCGATCAAGTAAGGAAAATACTTAAGTACATTTAATATCAGATGTATTAATTTTCATCAAGTGCCATTTGTGTGCACATTTTACTTTGACTCAAGTATGAGTTTTGTGTACTTTGGAAATGGAAGAAGACATTTGTCATTGTGTTTTTATTAGCATATAATCACCTATAGCTAGAATTCTTTTTTTTTTTTCAACTAAGATCGGTGGTTCCCAAAGTGGGACGCCGCTAAATGAATCTGGCATGGTTCACACCGTTAAGAAAGCAAGGACAAGTCTTTGGCAACTACGAAAACCAATGACAAGGAATTATGTCAACGTCGTCATATATCTTGCCCTCGGCTTTATTAGTATAGTAGTGGTTAATGAAGAGAGACGACAGTGTGTTGTGTGTCTCAAACATAAACTTCTAACAATAGCCGTACAAGAAAAGACGTCTCTTGGTGACTAAACTCTAATTTGAAGCTGCAGGATTCAATGTCACGTTCAAAGTCATGTGACTTATTCAGTCTTTTCAGCAAGATATCACACTGAAGTGGGAGTTCTGTATTAATTACAGACAATGTTAAAAAAATAAATTATTTAGGAGCCTGCAAACTGCGGTTTATTGAGCTGGCAGGTGAACCCACGCCGCAGCTAACGTTAACGCTGTGTTTGCAAGCAAAAGACGTGTGTGCGTGTGTGTGTGTGCGTGTGTGTGTGTGTGTGCGTGTGTGTGGGGGAAAATGAACCACTGCCTTAGAATTAAACTTTTATACCCCCAGAAGCAGCCAAGTCCAGCATGTTTCTACGGTAGCCCAGAACGCCCAAACCAAACACAGACTCCAGAGTGGGCCTAATGAGAATCTTCTTGTTTTTAGGATGACACGAGGGGTGTTCAGTTGGACACCAGAAATTTAAAGGAAGAGTTAGACTTTTGGGAAATACACTTTTTTGCCTTTTCTTGCCGAATTAGACGGGAATATCGACTCTCTTGCTTCTTTCCCAAAGACAGCGTCACATAACTTACCGTTGGGGTGGTTCTACAGCTTGGATGGACTCAATCTCTACAGTGTGAGTCACCATATGAATCATAGAAAATCTGCATCCTGCATCACAGGATTCCCTGACTGTCATCATGGAAAACAGAGCACAGGCATTCACGCACATGCAAGTGAAATTGCGTGTGTCACTTAATGTGTCTTTATAGAAACAATGGCTGCGTACAAGGGCGTGGAGGCGGTTACAGAAGAGAATTTACGTCGGCGTTCCCAGGTTTCGTTGTCCAATGCTGCTTTGAGGAACCAGCTAGACCTGTTCGGATGCGTTGTTTGGAGTTCCCTCTCAATAAACATAATGGACATCTATTATAGCACACCTTGACATTCATGTCGCACTGCAGGCGAGTTTAGAGAGCGAAACAAACGATTAATACAATGACCATGACATTATGATCCAAACCGTTGTCATCCTCCTTTGTGCTCATTGTTCTTTATTACTTCTGTCTGTTTTCTCAATCTGGAAATGATTTTGATTTTGAGTCTAGTTTTTGTAACGCCATGTAACCAATACATCTGATGATATGAGTCACAGAGTTTAAAACCAAAAAAAAAAAATAAGGGAGAAAGTGCTCAACACTTTCCCCCTGAGTCACCTCTGAGAGTGCCCGTTAAAAAAATTAATAGATTAAACAAATCCTTGTTTTTAAAGGACTGATGCATAAATCATTGATGCTCATTTAAGGGTAAATCTGATTTTTGTTGATCTTTAATTCAGCAGGTCAACCTCGGCATAAACACCCCCGTCTGATCTTTTTCTGCTGGCTGGATGCTCAGGGGATTATGTTTTTTAACGAGCCTCTCCTCATAGGAGGCAGATCATCCCTAATCAATATTTCAACGCATATATTAACATTATCCAAATTGATGAAGTGCCTCGGCATCCTTAAATGTTGTTTATCAAAGGAAAGGTCACTCGATGTATTTGGCTGTCCAACAGGGGTATCTTCCTGAGGACTCCATAGGAGGACACGGTGTAATATTGATCAATGGTTTATCATCACTAATGATTCATAAGTAAATGTGTACACATCCCTTCAGGGAGACAATACAGAAAACATCAGTGTGTGTGTGTGTGTGTGTGTGTGTGTGTGTGCGTTTAACAAATAAGGGAAAATCAGAAAAGAAAAGTAAATAGAGGTAATTAAATCTTCACAGCTTCTGCATGCAAATCAAACATCACATCGGGGGAAAATCATCAAATTTATGTTCAGAGATGACTCATAGTTCACACTCCGCGAAATGTCTCACCCCTGCAGCTGTGTTAATCCGCTGCTCTGCCAGTGCTGGTGTGCTGTTCTGCTGAGTTTTAGGGTTTCAGGCAGCGCAGTTATTAAACTGACTAAATTCTTTATAGAGCTTCTTCTGCATGAAATATGCGACTCCCCAACATCAAACAGAGAAGTGTTACAAAAATGTATGACGTTAGTTCAGTTATTTCTGTTTTTGGTAGCTTTTATCTTCTTTGTAAGAAACTGTTGTCTGTCTTATCGTACGTAGATATTTCATCCACTTGTGATTTTATATTGTTTGTTTGTTTTTATGGTTTCGGTGAGGACCCCAGGGCGACCACATGCCAGTGGCGATCCAAATCTAACTATGATGCAAGGAATCTCTGTCTGTCTGTCTGTCATTCAGATATCTAAAGAACCATTCATCCAACCTAGAACACACTCGGCAGATGTGTTCCTAAAGACAGTGACAATTGGATGGATTGTTTGCAGTGCAGTGCAGTCACAATTTTGGATATGCGACGTGTTTAACATTAAAACATTTTAATTGAACAGTGAAAAGTGCTGTGTACAGCAGCGGGGGCGTGGATTCAGTGCTCTGCGGACTGACGCTGGGCTCACATGTAATCCCTCTGACGTGATCTCATGGGGAAGCAGACATAAACAATGTGGAGATTAACGTTGTGCAACAACTTGCTGAAGCGAGGAAAAAATGGAGGGCAGATGGTTAAAAGAGTCTGGACGAGTAAGGAGAAATGGTCAGGACAGGTTTTGTCTTGATTTTAGGTTTCTGTTAACAGTAGCATGCTAGCTAATATTAGCTTCAAGCGCTAGAATGCTGGAAAGTACTGATATAATTATCCAGATTTTGAATCGTAAAAATCAAACACGTTTTATATTATCGATCTGGCCCCGATGAGTCTGTGAGCAGTTCAGGAGACTTAAGACTGGATCTGTAATCCACTCACTTTACCAGATGATCTGAGCAGGACAGCATGTTTTGAACGGGCACTGAATCTTGTCAGAAGAGCTCAGAGAAACATGACGCAAACGATCTTCGAACATGAGCTTGCAACATAATGTTCAGCCTATTGTAACACATGGCAAGCGCTAAACAGGCCTTTTATCTGATCGAGTGGGAATTCACTTTTGATGCACTGATAGCAGAAATATGCATGCGTTGATAATGAAAACAGTAGTTGCAGCCAAACAGTGAAATCCAGTACTTCTTGTCCTCTGCACTTCTTTTCTTCTCAGTCTGCAGGCTGATGTAAGTTCACTCACCGAGTCTGACTGAGTCCAGCTGATATAACATTTGATTCAATTTGAGCATTAAATGATTAATCCTGGCAGGGATAATGCTTTTTAATGAACATATACTGGTGTATGATGCCTTTGTAAATGCTCCATTAAGGAGGAAGTAAGATGATGTTACAGGGTGAAACACAAGCATTAATGATTTTCTATTATTTTACAAGACGATGGAGAACAGAAGAGTTGTTCAGAGCTTATCTCTTCACTCATTCTGCCTCTATGTCGACAAGTTATCTCTGGGCAGGAAGAGAAGGAGCAATTTTAGAGAAGGCAGAGCAGGAATACAGCTAAAAACACTGTTTCAGCTTTAATTATATGTGCATGAACCGACATGCTGAAGCGCAAGCAGTTTTTCTTGCTAATCTGAGGCATAACAAGGCTGCTTTGCCCCCTTTATCCTCAGATGAAAAATGTGTCCTTGGTGCACTCTTGTCTGGAAATTCCCATCCTGAAATGTCTCAGATGTCGAAGATCAAACCAAATGAACAAGCATATTTCTCTGAGAATTCCCACAAGCTACACAGGATTGCTCTTAATGCGAGGGAAAACCTTCCAGTTTGTGATCCGTCGAGCCAACGTGGTCAACTGAGGACTCAGAAGCTTGTGATCATTTTTTAAGAAGGGTCTGACTGAAGCGGCATCAGAGCGCTGACACAATCTGCTCCATCTGTGCAGGTTGTGTCAGCTGGCATGTGTGAATACAGACATTTCGTGTATTTTGATATGTAGCCACGACACTTTCAGGTCTTTCTCATCACCGTCTGTTCTCGGCGGTATGATGGAAATACAGCACGCAGCCCTCAGCCTAAAGACCTTTTCATATCTATAGGTTTAATATTTTCATTTTAAGATCTATAGATTAAATATCGATGCTGCTATGCACATAACACCATGTACATTTATGTGACAGGCAAGTAGAAGGTAAAAAACATATAGAAACATATAGATTTATACCTGACATCCCACTATTTGAATCTAGATTACTCTATTCTGATATGTGCATTAATTGTCTGTCTCTGAATTTGATGATCTTTGATGTTTTGGTCTGTGTTGGTGTATGGGCCGCATCGCAACACTTCCATATATATTTATATATACAAAGTTGCTGCTTCAATCATCCAATCAGAGGACAGCAGAGATCAGAAAATAGCATTTAATAGATAAGAAAGATACAAGTAACACCAATGTGTCTTAACCAATTTGCATATGTGTAAAAAGTAGTATAAAGACTTTTGTGGCTCCAGAGGAAGCTGCATGTAATCTGTCTCAGATGCTGGGTTGCATTGTGGGTAATGTAGGCGCCAGGTTTCGAAAAAGGAAGAGGAATGCTGCTTTTGATCAGTTGTTTTTAGACTGCACATAATGAGTTCAGAGGGTTCAGTGGACTGATTCTTTAAAAACAAAAAACAGGAGCCTACATTACCCACAATGCTAATTTGCCACTGAGTGAAACATGCTATTCAAGAGGCGGATTAGGAGTTCTAACCATTCATTTTCAAACTTTGTTCGTCTTCTCTGAGTGGGTTCTCCAAGTGCTCCATTTTAGGGTGTTTTCTATAACCAAGTAGACAGGGAGATTAACTGAAGACAAAAAGGCTCAGTTTGTAAAAAAGAGTCTCCATTGTCTTCATAAATGAAACATATCTTCACATCCCCAAAGGGCATTATAAAGTCACAGAATCACATAAATAACGAAGATAACATCAGTGAGGAGTTTATACAGCAACATCCACATAATCTGGCTAATAAAAAATGATACGTCTATAAAGGCTGAAATTTATTTTCTTTTGCGTCACACACCAGATATCCATTTTACAACAGTGGCCTGGAACCATCGACGGATTCACAGAGCGCTCAACAACACTTGCAACACAGCGGGGAGAAGCGCTGTGTCGCAATCACATTCCACAATCTGCGCGAAGCTTTAAAAGTCCAGCCCTGCCCGTCTTTCACAAACATAAACAAGCCTTATGGTTTTGCAGCTCATTCATGAATCTACGTCTTTGGAGTTCCTGCTAGAAAGTGTAAGTCTACCAGTTCTGACTCGGAGCCAAAGGGACGCCCTGCTCTTTTCTCTCTTTTCTCCGTCTCATTCATGCCCTGGAGTGGAGTGTACGCTCCACCCAAACAGTATCTCCATGGCGACACACATACTGTATAAAGACCAACCTTTAAGGTGTGCGTCTGTGTGTCTTTTTTCTTTTTTCTTTCTTTCGTCTCTACCTAAGCGGCCTTTGAACCGTCACAACATTTGAACGACAACGTCAGCAGATAAGGGGTTTCCCTGTGCTCGGCCTCCGGTCGCCCAGGCAACATTCCTGAGAGACAAACATTGGCCCAGACTCACCAGAGGCATACCAGAGGATCTCCCAGGAAGTCCTAAAGGCTTTCCTGCCGTGTTGTTATTGTTGTTGCTATAGTAGTGGCTGCCAGCCAGCGAGTGTGTACAGGTGAAAACAGGTACACCTACTGTATCTAAATGTTACCTTCCACGAAGGCTGGGGATGGAAATAGAACAGGATCTTTATATACAGACGCGAACACTCCTTAAAGACGTCACAACTGATTAACGCGGTGGAGACAAAAGGGTTACGGCCGCGCATGTTTGCACTGTAGATATAAACAATATAAGAACATCTGCATCAGACTGATCATTTATGACGAATGGAAAGTGAAATGGTTCTTCAAAAAAGTTTTGCGTTATCGTCAAGGTGCGAGAGAAAGATGTTCAGTGACTAATGTTTTCATGCCTGAATAAACAAGCTGACCTTAAAGGACATCACAATGTAATGCTGTTTACTTTGTATGTGGCGGACCCTGCCACCTGTCTCGCTTCAAACAGTGTTTCTATTGTCCTCTGAGAACAGCTTGTTTATTTCATTCTGGAAACAAAAAATTCCTGGTTTTCTACTATTGCCTCATTAAAATGGTAAAATTCTGAGTTTGAGACTTTCTTCTCCAAAACTACACAGAGCCCCTTTAAAGAGTCCCGCACGCCTTAGAAAGAACAATTCTCAGCACCACAGCAGCACTTAGCAGAGTTTTGTGACCCTTGAAAAGTCAGCGTACGCAGTCCTGAGTGTGTGTGTGTGTGTGTGTGTGTGTGTGTGTGTGTGTGTGTGTGTGTGTGTGTGTGTGTGTGTGCGCACATGGTTTGTCATGGTCACCAGGGAGGCGAGAGGCTTGCAGCCGTTCAGTGCAAACACAAACCAGGGCCATCTGCAAGCCTGGATCCCCTCCAAAAGCAACACTAGCGCACACACACACACACACACACACACACACATCCACACACACTTCTACATGATATCATGAATTGGGTGTCAGCGGCTGTAGCACCTCATCTTTCGACGTAAATGTATACAGTACGCAGCCAGGGCAGATGTTCCACATATTGTGATAAGTTATAGGAGCTTTTGGCGACAAACGTCAGAAATGACAATGCAAATGAGATGATGACGGTTTAAATTAAGCTCCCGGAGTGATTGAAAATGGTTTTTACATCACACAGATTGCGATGTAGATGTGTCTCGCCTCGGGTCCTGGTTTCACTGTTGCTGTTTTGCGCTGAGAAAACAAGTGAAGCATGTTGTTATGAAACAGTGACTGATGCTGTAGAGCAGCAGGCCAAAGTGAAAATGCCTCCTTCGCTGCCAGAAACTTGTATTGGAAACCACAAATCCGTGGCACAGAACCATGCAGGCCTTCCTCTAGCGCTGCACAGATCCAGTTCCACAGGAAAATGTGTGTATGTGTGCGTTTTCGTACGAGTGTGTGCGTGTGCGTGCTGATGGGTTTAAAAAGGTTTCATTTGGTTTCAATCTTAACTGTAGGCGAGTGTCTTGTCGATTTCACGGACAGAACTCAAAAGGAAGATTAACGACCTGCAACAGGTTAATGAACACCTGATGAATGTTGTGTAAAAGTTTGTGAGTGAGCGCTTGGCAGACAAACAAAACTCCAGGTGAAGGTAATTCAACTGGTCAACCCGAGAGAAAGTTGGACTCGTTCCCCCTCTTGCATACCTAAAGTAGATGAAATCCTCACATTTCACATTTCAAGATGTTTTCGAGGACTCATCCCCGGAACAGTAACTTGAACTTTTCTATCTCCTTTTTCTATCTGTTCTTTTTTTCTCCTGGTGTTCTCTCATCTCTAGTGGAAATGTTTTGAAGAAGACATACTTAACTAATTACGAGCCTTTCGAGGTTGTCCTCTTGATCCACGTTGCCGAGCTCCGCGCACCAAACAACTGCGCCGCGTTCCCAGCTGTATATACTGTACAGTCAACCATCCATCAAGCGGGGTCCCCTTTTACTCTGAAACGCCACGACTTCCCTTTGAACCTATCACTGCGGACGCAGAAAAGAAAAACATATTTGATAGTCTCAGTGTGCGAGGGAATTATCGTCATGACTCAAGACCGTCTGCTGTGTCCTATCAGACATGCAGACGGCTAATACACGTGGATTATTAGTCACCGAGCGTCCAGATTGTGCCGGAGCCTCTTGAGCTGCAGCACAGACTGTTATTTAGTGGAGGACTTTGTTTACCAGAGGCTTTAAGTCAGGCAAAGTTGTTATTTTCTTTTTAAATTTAAGCAAGTCAATGGACTAAAGGTGGTGTTTTGTTTTGTGACACTGAACCGATTGTTATTCTGAAGGGTTATTTGAGTGGTAATCATGTAATGTAGCCTAAATACTGTGGCTCTTTCTTTTTATCTTTAAAGCCTATAAAATTAAATCACAACAGATTTGGGGAACTTGATCGATATTATTCCTAAAATCTTTCAACACTTTTTTCTCTTGGAGCAGCGGAATAAGCTGTAAACTTAACACTGACAGGGCTAACATGTTAGCGAACACATCCAGCAGACACTGAGCACTATTAGCTTTTATTTGAAGCTGTGTATCCATCCACCTCGCTCTGATTTTGGTCTCAACCAACCCTTAAGGGAAATATTTGGTTGTTTAGCTGTTGCTTGCCACACTATCTTCACCAGCTAGTCGCTAAATTTGTCTTCCAGTTGTTTAGTGCTCAGCACGTAGCATGTAGAGCGCGGTTGGGAGGCTAAACCCAAAAGTTAGCATCTCCTGATTCCCTCAACAAAAAGCCGGTGGGATTTTTCCTTACATGCCTGTTCAAACTGTCATGGCAATCACGTCCATCACTTTGGCAAAAACCAAAGTGATGGACATCTGACTGACACTGTCATTCATGCTCCTAGCAAAACTAAAGATAGTAATTAGTGCAGCTTTAACGCAGAGGTGATATCTCCTCTGTGAGCGAGAGACTGGTATCACAAACCAGAAGGTATTTCATGCTTTCATGCTCAGAGTGAAACATCAGATTAAGATTAAGCTCGACTGTGAGTTCGTGCTATCGCCTCGATCTGACCTTCACTTCTGTTTTTCCAGGTGGGTATTCTGGTGAGTCACCCAGAGGTTTTGCAGGTTCTTCTAGTTTTGTGTTTGGATTTGAACAGATGCACTAAATTGCCACCAGCATGTACCGTACACCTGATACGACCTCTGGAGGAGTCTTATCTGATGCGCAATGTCAGTTGTTGATTAGGAAGAACTATACGTACTGAAGCTTTATCAAAAACCACAATCACCACCTCCCTGCTGATCAAGGAGTGCAAAGATGTTTTTAGTAATGGGCACGATACTGTGAATGCTTTCACTAAATGTAGTGTTACGTAAGAGCCATCATTTGGGGAAATTGGGTAATGCTCTCAATGGCAAAGAAGCACGTGTGAGATGATAATTATACAGGCAGTTTGCTTATTTGATTGTTTCTGCTCAGGTAACAGAATTCTGTAAATCTTGCTGACACCACGTCATGGCTCTCTGTAAAAAGGGTTAAAATCTCCACCTCTGTTTAACCATAAGATCCTGTTTGTTTTTCGAGCTGTCTGAATTCATGGAATAGCTTCTTTTCTCCTCACTGTGAGTCAGTTGCTCCTCTTTTCTCTTTACCAAATCTCTGATTCATATCATCGCATCTTATAAAATGGGCTAAACAAATCAATTATATTCTTAAGTTAGACGCCTTGCCACGTACAGCGGACTCAGTGACCGCACCACCTTGCACAGACTGCCAGCAATCTCGTGTTGATTGTGGACAACAATCTGTTGTGTCGGGTCGATATCACAGCTGCACAATTCCCTCATATCTCCCAAGATCTTTTAAAGAAATACCACACTTTAATCACACTACCTCCGGCTCGCATATCTGTATTTTCCCCCCTAAATAAACAAATAAACAAGTGATGTGAAGTGAACATGATTATTTCGTCCCCCTTGACTCTGAAATTTGAGATATGCTGCCCTTTCAATGTTTTGGGGGGATTTTCCTTCTTTGTCTTTTCAATACATTTTTCAAATGACTGATGTAAGCTCCATATACACAGGAATTCTGCAGTCAAAATGTGATGTTGCAGTTTGTCATCATTCACTCTGAACTGTCCGTTAAAATGACCAAATGTCAGTGCAAGACAAACAATAATCCCAGGCGTCTGACAGATCCCTGTTAAACACACGTGCGCTCCTCAGATATGTGACTGTGTCTGCCGTTTTAGCATCTTGTGGTGCCATCTAGTGACGGCTTCTCTGTGCAGGTAGGCTCAGGTCCTCCCATGTTGCTATGAAAGTGTAATGCATCGTGGTGTAAATGTCAGACTTTTGTGAGACAGAACTCAGTTTCCAGCTCAACAGGAAAAAGTGGGTCACAGCCATAAAAACACAGGCGTCCTGCACCTACAGTATCCAGAGCCAGAGAAGTCCGCACGGCTGTGAGAACATCCAGGTGGGAAACATCAGGGCTATTCCTGGGAATTGTTACAATAAAACAACTGGTAAAGCAATACCATCTGGATCAACAAATAACTGCACGAGATTTTCACTTGTGAAACCACAATGTGAGATGGCAGAGGAAAAACACAGGTTGGAAGGAAGTATTGCGTAAGGTGAGGGTTGATCTGTGAGATATCACCCCACCAGGGTAATTAACTTAGTCATCGTCACTGGGTTCACTCCCTGAAAACGTTCAGATAATGAGGGAAAGTTGTCAAGCCAACTAATTGTATCCTGTGTGATTCACTCCAGATATGTGAGGAAAGTATAGTCGGCGTCAGTGAACATCCAGTCATGGCAGTTTTATCGTTATGGATCAAGATCGGTAAAATAGCTCAAAGAGAGGCAAAGTGCTGCCCCTTCCTGTGTGCCCAGTTGACTACAGGGTGCTTTGCTCAGGTGTAAAGCCAGTGTCTTGTTGTTTGAAGGTCAATGGTTTGATTCCCCTGGTCTGCATGTCAAGGTGTCCTTGGGTAAGATACTGAACTCCAAACTGCTGTGCTGGCAGCCAACTCCATCAGCAGATGCTGATGCCAAAGCAACTTAATAATTCTTTCACATTCAGACATTGACGCATGTATAGTGCCAACTGCTCATCAGGAGCAATTTGGGCTTCAGTATCTTGCTCAAGGACACTTCGACATGCAACTAGGGGCAGCCAGGATTCGAACCTCACACCTTCCGCTGGACTAACGTGGGACCTTATTTCAGACAAAATAGGTATCATAGTGAATGGCAAAAGATAAGGGAGGCTGTAGGTCAGGAGTTAGAGCAGGTTGTTGGATCGAATCCCAGTTCCCGCCTCGCTGCGTGTGAAAATGTGTGTATGTATCAAGCCAAGTGAAAAAATCAATTTTTCCATGTGGCGAGCCAAGTGAAAAAATGTCTTTTGTTTCACCAAAGAATAAACATGTTTTCACTCGGCTCAACAAATGTAAAACATTTTTTTAACTTGGTACGATACATGAAAAAGAAAACAGTTTCAACCAAGAATAAATGTGTTCACTCAGCTGCACACATGAAAATATTTTTTTTTCCACTCAGCTCAATACATATACACACTTTGACATGTCGGTAAGGGGAGATGGGATTTGAGCCAGCAACCCTTCAATTACTAGACAACCAACTCTACCTCCTGAGCCACAGCTGCCCTTAGCTCCTGCCATTCACAGTGATACATATTTTGTCTGAAATAGATAGATAGATAGATAGATAGATAGATAGATAGATAGATAGATAGATAGATAGATAGATAGATAGAATTACTTTAATGATCCCAGACTGGGAAATTATTTATAAATAAATATAAATATAAATAAGGTCCCATGTTAGTCCAGCAGAAGTTGTGTGACTTCACCTCTCTGTATGCTGCGATTTACAGTTTAATTTGGTTGTATGAGTCAGCTACCAAGACAATATTTCCTAGTTCCTATTGGTGTATTGCTAATTTGAAGGAAAGGAGAAATTAATTACACTTTTTTTTTTTAAATACTGGATGGAGGCTACAGTGCTGGAAAACAGATGTATGTGAGTATGGGGTTATACGGTAATTCTAAAAAAATGTTTAATGTTTGAAACAAAGTGACAAAATATGTTTTCACTTGGGTCAACAAATGAAAAAAGAATTTTTTTAACTCAGCTTTATATGTAAAAATATTTTTTTCGAAATATGCGAAAAAAAGTTTGACCAATGAAATTTTTTTTCACTCTGTTCGATACATGAGAAAGAAAAAAAGTTTCAACCTTGAAAAAAAATGTTTTCATTCGACTCGATTCACCCATGGCAACATTTTTTTCACTTGGCTTAACAAATAGAAAACGCAATTTTTTCCCTGGGCTCAATTCATGGAAAAGTACAGTTTTTTCTGGTCTCGATACATGAAAATAAAAGTTTCACCGATGAAAAAAAGGTTTTAACTTGGATCAACAAATGTAAAACAACATTTTTTTCCCTTGGCTCGATTCATGAAGAAATATTTTTTTTACTGGTAATGATCCATGAAAAAAAAAAGTTCACCCATGAAAACATTTTTTAACTCGGTTGAATACATGAAAAAGAAAAAAGTTTCAACCTTAAAAAACGTTTTCACTCGGCTCGATACACGAAAAAATACTTTTTTTACTGGTCTTGAAACATGAATAAAAAAGCTTCACCCATAAAAACATTTTTTTCACTCCACTCAACAAATGTAAAACGACATTTTTCAGCTCGATACATAAAAACAATAATTCTAATTCGGCTTGACACATGAAAAAGAACATTTTAAAACTTGAGCATCAAATGTGCATCAGAAAAAATATTCTTCCTCGCCCTCAGCGGTTCTGTAGTGAAAGGGTGTTATGGTTAGATGGTTAATTCAAAGTGTAAAAATATTTGTTGTGTAAAGCAAAAAAAACGTACTTAAATGCAAAAGAGGGCTTCAAAAACGTGGCAGAATTTGTCAAAACCTGAAATCATCGCTCATCCCTTACATGATTATCGCAATTACACTCTGTGGCTTGTATTAAGTCACCTTTGATCTAAACAAACAGACAAAAAGCACAGAGGAAATCCAGATGATCACCTTTTCACCTCTTGCTGCTGCACCCACTTTCAAATTGGAACATCTACCAACGCCCAACGAGTGACTAACTAACCAGTCATCTCTCCTCCGTGGTCTGCCAAGTGTCTTATGATTCAAACCGTGGACAATGTCCAGACAAGTGCAGTGAGAGTGAGCCTCTGTGAGCAAGAAAACCCTACATGTTGTTGAGCTGAAAAGCCTAAAATGTTTCACGTTAAACCTGCCAACAGAATCTAAATTGTACAGGAAAATGCACATTTAGTCATGTGTGTTTATGTTTTCAAAGTTAAATCTGATGATACGACTGAAATTTCGATGTTATGTTTGATTTTGACCCCAAAGCTCCAAATGTGAGGCTGCAGAAAATATTTCCCGAGCAGCTGTTGATGTTTTTCTCTCTTGGCAGTCACAAATCCTTGAGATTTCATCATTAAAAAAAAAACAAAAAAAACCTCTAAGCATCTGAAGAATTCACCACCCTGATGATCTGAGTGTTCATCCTTCCACAGAGCTTGTGGACTCAGAGAAAAACCAGAGCGATACAGGAATCGATTTTCTAGACGTCCTGAGGAAACTAGACGTGTTTTATGTTTACTCTCAAGCCTCCATTCACGTCTCTGAAAGCGTCATGAGTGTCACTTCTCAGGCAAATTTGAATGCAGCGACATCTCTCTGTATCTGATTGATCGATGGCTTTTCATCTCTCTCTGTTTTTTTCCCTCCTGTCCAGGTCAACAGGTTCATACTAGCCATAGCACACATCCCACACTGGGTGGCACTGCACCACAGTGAAATGAATTCAAATCATCTTTTCAGCAAGATGCATTAAATGATTATGGTAGTCTGGTGCTGAAATTGCGTCATTATTGTATCGGCATCTCATATTCAGCCAGTGCCTTTTTTAAATTTAGATCTCCGTTAAGTCCATGTTTACAAGGCCAGACTGAAAAATGAATAATCATAGTTTCCCTGTGAAGTCCTATATTATCAATTCATCAGCACTGATCTTTACATCTGTTTTAAAACACCCACACACACGCAGCCACATGCCTGGAAAAAGGAAAGAGGAGAGAAGATAGATAGAGTCGCACCAATTACCGGGTGACCACTGGTGACAGCAGGGCAGAGCTGCACGGTCACACCAAGGTATCGACGTGGCTTTATCTGTGTGAGCCTCTTCATACGTCGCTGGTTCCTCCTCCTACGACCCGACAGCACTGTGTTCAGTTATCACAGATGAAGGAGAAGATTTGGAAAAAAAAAACCTGAGTCTGTGTTAAAGATTTATAAAGTACACTGAGGCATTTCTTTAATGCAACTCCTATCAAATCAGTCTGCCTCAGTGATGATTCATGAGGGTGGTGATGGTGTGGAAAATGACAAAGAGAGGAACAAAATGAATAAATTAGTAATTTTCTGCTGTTTCTAATCATTAATGTCTTTTGATTGAAGCCGAGGAACAACAAATACACTTTAAATTGATTTTTTTCAAGTGTGCTGGTTGTGACGAGAACAAACAGTGTGTTATTTTGAATTGCTCATTATTGATTGACATCACTGATGAAAGAAACCGCATCTACATGCGCACACATCTCTCTCTCTCATCATGTACCGCTTTCATCCGTCTTCCACCACTGTTTAATGATTCCAGTGAAACAAACAATCATTTTTCATCATCAAAATGATGTATGGCGTAAGAGCACGTTGGAGAGAATTAGCCGACCCTAATGATCTGCAGTCGAGTCCAGCTGACAGTGAGCTATTGCTACACTGGCACCGCTGCCTTTTCTGACCTAGAAGTGGAAAAACAAAACGGCATCTGTGAAGAAATTCCAATGATTAATGCAAAATGGAAAAAACAATATGTACAAATATGTACAATATGTACAACTGCTATCAGAAAATATTTGCATTCCTTATTTTCCACATAAAGTATCGATCAGTGAAAGAGAAAAACTCACTCATACTAAGTCATTACTCTGAGTGAGAACCAGATTTTTTTTTTTATAGGTGTGTAGTTCCATGACAGCAAATATGCATGAAGAGAATCCAAAGCTAAAATTTGGCTGCCTGGTTGAATAGTTTAGATCAATGACACCAAGTCCAAGGAGAGACTGTGTGGTTGGTTGATTAAATCAAAAATAAACAGAACATACAATTTGATTTTTAAAAATGGTGCATACATATTGAGTAAGTGCGGAATGCATTGTACGAAGCGTATGTGAAAAATAGATTGCGAGCAGAAAAAGAAGCAAAGAGAAATGGTTAGCTAAATGGTTAAAATGGTAAGATAGCCAGCTAGGCTAAATGTAATGGATATATTGTTGTAATCATTAGCTAAAGGGAAAATGTATCATTAAAATCCTTAAGTAAAAGTAGGCTAATGAATAACTGTTTAAAATTGTAAGCTGAGTAAGCTAATGGCTGCATGGTTAGGCCTACTAGTTTGCTAAAAGTATAGGCTAACAGATTAATGGTTAAAAATGTGTTAGCTAAAAAGCTAACTTTTATTTAATTTGGTGATCATTTTGGCTGTGTTACAGCTTGTGGCATGAATTTTTGCAAGAACTTTTCTTTTTTGTCAAGTTTTTGAAATCCAATGTCTTTTTACTCTTACATGTCTTTTATACAACTTCTAACTTGCTCAAACAGGAGTTTAACCCTTCAAATGCCAGTTTAATTATTTGAATTATTTAATTAAAAAAACATAAAAAAGAGTCTTGGATATGTCAAAGATTAGCAACAAAATAGATTTGATCGCATCAGTATTTTTAATGTAGTGTCAAATACTCCTTCTGGACACCTTTGTGACCCAAATTGCCTCATTGACTTCCATTAAAACCAACATTTTTATCTCACTGCCACTATGATCACTTTGTTAAATATGGCTCCATGTCTTTTGTTGTCTCGAGAAAAACACTCGAGAAAAACGAAATTATAGGGTTAGTCCAACTATGATCGGATTTGTAAGATGCATGTATACACCTTAGTCTGACTAAAATCGGACCGGATCGGATTTCTCATTGTCAGATTAAAACACCTAGATTATTCGATTGATATTCGCATTACTCATGCATGTATGTGTTCTATCAGATCGGATTGGGATTTTGCGTTCTGCGCAGGCTCGAGATTTTTTTTCCGGGGCTGTGAGCCAGAAGTAGAAGGACGATGGCAGCGGCGTCTTCCCTCCGAAATAACCGCAAGCAAGAGAGCCATTGTGCATCTAGTTTGTGTAATTATCATGAAATAAAATGGCAAAAACAGGCTATTGCATAAATGGTTACAATTGTTAGCTAAGTAGTCTCATCAACAAATGGTTAAAAATGTTTACTAAAGTTAAAGGATAAGTTACAATTGTTAAAATCAATTAACATGCTCATTGTAAAAAAGTGTAAATAAAGAGTTTAAATCCTTACCAAGCAATGGATTGATGGTCGAATGGTTCAAATAAATACAAACAGTTGAAGCGTCAGTGTCACCAATGTGTGTGTGTGTGTGTGTGTGTGTGTGTGAGTATCATGTGTGATTTATGGCCATTTAAGATCTATATCCTACAACATTCACTACAATGCTGTAGCAGAACTCTATATCGACCTTAAAGACGTTTGACCTTATTGAAGCCATTTCCCAAATGCTATTTGTCTGTATATTTGTCTCTTTCTGTCTCCTCTCTTTTCTCTTGTGGTCAAATTAAAGGATGGAGCCGAAGGAGTTTATTTCTAATCCTGCCTCAAAGACATGTGATCAATAGCAGCATAAACAAGAGTAAACCATCCGCCCAGTACGACCAGTAATGACGATGTAAACACAAAAAGCCAGCGTAAAATATATTGTGTGTGTGATCTGAACCCTCATCCAATACGAGGGAGGAATACATTGTTTTTACAGACGTTAATGTGAAGAAAATTGGATGTTGCGTTGCTGTTAGTGTGGAATCCATCAGGTCCTTTAATTGAGCTTGTGGGCTGCTGTGCCGCTGGTGCATCGCACTGAGCCTGGAGCTCAGCAGCACCGACAGTAATGAGCCTGGCTTGTCCCCTGTAGCTCGTGATAAATGACACGGGGCCATAATGGCTCTGCTTTCTAGCAAGTGATTGACAGCACGGTGAAGAAGCAGGACGGTGATACTGTGAGCCATTAAATACAAAACATGTGTCTTTATGGAAATCACAATTACTGTTTAAACAACACTGGTTTTCCTTCTCAGGCTCCTTCCCTCCATTTACAATTTTGACCCCTACCCTTAATTTCAAGTGCCCCTCAAATGTTTCAAGGAGTAGTGGTTGAACTCTCCCCCGATAAGATGGGACAACCCTTCAAGACCCTCATACGCCATCAATTGTCGTAGATGGTAT
This sequence comes from Sparus aurata, assembly GCF_900880675.1. Taxonomy (NCBI): domain Eukaryota; kingdom Metazoa; phylum Chordata; class Actinopteri; order Spariformes; family Sparidae; genus Sparus; species Sparus aurata. Next base: position 19,101,725 of record NC_044198.1, read on the forward strand.
GGAAACAACCAGAAAATGAGTCTGCAACAGTGTGTGATCATGTACACCAGTGACACACACTGTCTTCTTTCCTGAGCCACTTACACTCCAGCCACCAGATGATTGATGCATCATGTGGCCAATGAGATTTCAAATCCAGAAATATATAGTTTAGTATAGTTTTTAAAGCCCTATCCTTGGAAATTATGCAAGTTTATGTAGTTTCATGCATTTGTCTCTTGTGTTTTTGAGCATTTGATATGCGTAAAGTTACAACAAAGACAGCATTTCTGGATCAATCACAATAAAAATGACTTTATGCATTGTCTCACATAGATTACATACCTAGTCACTCGCCTTTCTATTACTTTTATATTCTCCTTGTCATTCCTTGATTGATTTCTCTGCCCAGCTTTGGATCCGATAGATAATGATGTCACTCGGTCAGTCAAGGCTCACCTGTTTGTCCAGCCGACTCCTTCCCAGGTTGCCATGAAGTATTTCTACGGATATTCATGGCAGATGAGGATTCACAGTCAGAAAACATAGCAACAGACTTTGGCAGGGAGAGGGGCTCTGAGTGGAGAGACAACATTACTAGAAACTTACAGGACGGTAGTGGAGAGAAGGTGTCGAGGCCATCTGGTTTCTCAGGAAGGAGATGCCAGCTCCGGCACTTGCTCCGTGGATAGCATTCAGAAAACCGTTATAGTTCTGTAACTTAAAGACTCGCCACTAAATTCTCATATCATTCTTGTCCTCACAGATAAAGGCAACATATTTTTTTTTTCATTCAGTTCTCAGCAGGTAGTATTTCGTTTTGATTTCATACTTGATTTCATTCATTTTCTGGCGTGTGTGATATATCACTTTGAGTTTGAGGCTTTACAGGAATTATGTTTGTTGCGACAGTGCAGCGCCTGGATATAATGACACTATAGCAAGCCGTAACCACTTAGCGTTAACCAGGAGAGTGGCTGCGAACAATTTCCTGTCACAATGCTACGGAGCAGTGCACCGTTGGCCTGACACGTTCCTGCAACATGTCCTGTTCGACCAGTTTTCTCTGTTGCATGCCGCACACCTCTCGCCCTCCACCTGTATCTGTTCTTCTTTCAACTACAATCCGTCCAAAAAAGGAAGAAATGCAAAAATCAGAGCCACTGTTGAATCGAAAATATGATGTTACGTATAAATCACACACTTACCAGAACATGGACGCTGTTATTTATTCTATAAAATGGATGTAAACTGCATGTTAGTTCTTTAATAGAGGCCATTATAGAGCCATTTAAAAAGGGAAGTCTAATGTTTCATGGTAGAGTTGCAAGAAGAGGATGAATGCTACTAATTTGTATATTGGTTGTTGTGCGTATATTAAACAAATGCTGAACATTAGACTGATTTGTTTTGAGAACAAATTGAAAAACACTGTACTGCATCATTGTTTGCATGTCCCCGATGCATTATGCAAAGCACTAAGTGAGGATGCGAGGATGTATATGTTTTGCGGTAAACATTTGCTATACAAACGAACTTGCGTCACCCATTTTCCGTCCACCATTGTTGATGTATTTAAATAACACTCTACTTTGTTTCTTTTCTTCCATTTACATACACAGTGGATGGTTAAAGCCGTGTTACACATCACTGACAACCAAATTAGCACAAATGTATGGACTCATGTTTCGTCCCATCAGAGAACGTATACAGAAGTATTCATAGCCGAGTTAGAGCACAAAGATAAAACTGATCTGTGTGTTTCTAGGTTGTGAAAAAGGTTACTTAAAGGAAAGGAACTTGTACTGGTGGTCTTGTTTGCCATATGGAGGCATCAGTGTTAAACAGAGACTGTTCCACAACAACCTTTAAAAGCTGAGTAATGCTCAATGTTAGATACCGATATGGACGGATGTCTCTGTTCATTTTGTCTGTATTTGTGCACGTTTTTAGAGAGTTTACGCATGTAAATGAAACTGAGCAGTGCCATCGGAAACCATTGGGGGCAGATCAGCGAGGTGAACATGCCAGAAGACAAAAGGACAAAAATCGATGAAAACAATAGATGAAGAGAATTCTCTGTCCACTTGTTGCGATGTATTTATTGGCCTCACAGTCCACCGACGTCTAACAACACTGCCTCCACTATTTCCTCCTTCTTTAAAGAGACCTATTATGTGTTTTCAGCTGTTTCCTTTTGTTCAGTGAGGTGTTTAGGTTGTTGTGCATGTCAAAGCCCAAAGTCTGATCAAAGGGGAGCTCCTCTCTCCCATGGAAAACAGCAACCCTGAACGCCTCTCGCCAGTAATCCTGCCTTTATTGACATGATTTAATGACGTCACACTGTGTCACCATGTCACTCATTTGTATTATTTAGGCCTATATTTATGGTAGAATTGAAGCTAACAGGAAGCTGAATGTTGTTGAGCCGTGCTGGCTCAGGCGTGTGTGAGCCGACCAATCAGAGCACACTCGGTTACCAGGAGGGTTGTCTTACATTTGGGCTGTATTAGTGGCCTGTCGGTGGTGTTCTCGTGCTTGTGTGTGTTTCAGAGGTGCTGTGGAGCTGTCACACAGCTGGTATCCTCTCCGCTCGTTGCCAGATTATTTCGTCAACCAGACGCGGTACATGGTCTCCTCACGCAAACTCGCTTTTCTAGAGCTTCTAGAGTTGTTTTCGCTGCAGTGATCTAATTCTGCTTTTCTTCGTCTCCGCCAGTTAATCGCTCAAGTCCTCTCAGACACTCTCTGGCCTCACCGCGACCCAGCCTCCAGCCCGCGTCACCCGGGGATCTTCGGTGTTACGCTTCAGCCCGCTCCAGCGTGAGTCACTTCACCTCCCCGGCGGAGCCACCAGTCCCCTCATCAGCCCTCCTCTACCGCCAGCTGCTCATCGTGCTCAATAAATACCTTTCTATGCTTTAAAGAGACAGGAGACGGACAGTATGAGGACAAACTGCAAGTCTTTTGAGCATTAAAGCATGTAAACCTAGCCTCTTGGCTCCGAGCTGCCCTCTGGTGGATGTCCTGCTTTCCATTTACGCAAACCTAAAAGAGGCATGGAAGCATGTGGGCTGTCATGTTTATATCACTTGAGATATCTAATTTTTGCATAAATGAACCCAACCTGGCAACCTAACATTGTTTTATAACTGATCTTTAAAGCACGCCTGGGTGATTTATCTGCAATGAATTTATTTTATTTTTATTTTTTTAATTACAACTGTCTTCAGAAAACGTGCCTTAGTATAAAAGATGTAATCAGAAAGTATAGTTTATCAGACGCTCATGTAAAAGTTCCAACGTGGCCTTTGGATTACTGGGTTTACTACGATCTTCACAGACCTGCTGGGCTGTAGTCAAACATCTGAGTCACATGTGGGCACAATGAACAGTCCCGTGGTGTTGCCTTGAATAATTACACTAATTGGCAGTTCGGGCCGCAGATGCATTCAAGCCGACGGGTTTTAAAGAGCGTGCTGCACCTACACGCTGTGGACAACCCACGTACAGAGAAGGAGCTACGTAATCTGTGCGCGTGTGAGCGTGCGTGTGTGCGTGTGTGTGTGTTGGAGACAGACAGACAGACAGACAGACAGCCAGCGGAGCATCTCCTCTCTCGCATCAGCATCACGCGCTCCGGTCTCCTCTTCTCCTTCTTCTTCTTCTCCTCCATCACCGAGGAGGCGCGTGTCCAACCTGTGGAGCGTCTGTCTGTCTCTCTCTCTCTCTGTCTGTGTCCGTCTGTCCTGTTTCGGAAGACACACCTCGTCTTTTTTGGAGAAGTTGTAGTTTGCGAGAACAGATAGAACCGGTTTCACTCCGCTGTCATCCCGGAAGACTCGCCACATTCTCGGTTTGAAGGAAGTTGAACAGGTGCGTAAAGCTTTCTCTCTCCACTCCTCTTTAAAACATAATCAATCTTTTATTTTTTCACGCTATCACCTGCTTCATTGTTGTATTCCCCGATCACATATCCACATCACAGGTCTGTTTCCTCTCTCTTTTTTTGATAAATTCGGATTCATAGTAAAATCCATTCATGCTTTTTCGGTCGGGCTGTAACCGATTCCTACAGGTGGGAATTTTTTTATTTTTTTCCAGCACGTATTCCAGACGCTGATATCTGGGAGACAAGTAGGGCGGTGGCATCAGGGTTGTCTGTGTGTGTCTGTGTGTGTACGTGTGTTTTAATATCGTGCCTTTTCTCATTGCGCCTGTTTTTTGACATCCGCACAGCTGCGTTGTGCGCGTAATTTGGGAGCCAATCAAGCCAGCCATGGAATCGATAATGAAGGGTTTCTCTAAAGCCAAGGAGGGGGTCGTGGCCGCGGCGGAGAAAACCAAGCAGGGAGTGACTGGAGCCGCTGAGATGACGAAAGATGGGGTTATGTTTGTCGGTGGGTGCTGGGAATTAATTTCACTGGTAACAATGTTGGTAGAAAAAAAAAAAAATGTGATAGATGTTATAATTGTTATTATTGTCGTTATTTTACGCACCGACAGGCACGTGAGCCTGAATGGAACAGAGCTCAGTGTGTGTCACTAATTGAGCTTCACCTGCTTTTTCCTTTCAGGTACCAAAACAAAGGATGGAGTCACAACAGGTAATTAAAGCTCAAAGGCACCTTTTCAGCTCCAAAAAGATCAACAGTGTGTACATTTTTAGACCTCCTAATAACGTCATAGGCTCTTTTTTTATATACAATCTGACATATGAGTATGTATAAAAAAAATAGGATCACTGGATCCTCAGGTGGTTTATAAGAGAGAGCAAGTATCATATTTCACCGCCTTACTCAACACAACCTGTCTAACTCCCCATGGGCCAGGCCGTGCTATTTGTCATACATAACAAGCCACAGGCCTGCAGGGACTTGGCTTTATTGTTGTAGAGGGAAGTCGGCGTGTTGGAAGCCGGGATTGTAAGAGAAATATATGATGGCAGAACACCTCATTAAAGAAACTAAATGATCGAGCAGGGGAGGATATCTTTTTCTCTCTGAGTTGATGTCCAACGGTGATGCGACTTCAGGCTCGACACTCGAGAAGACTAATGTGAAAGAGACGCGGCCATATCGTTGGTCGTGGCTCCAAAGCGACAGTTCATAGTACTGTGAGGGAGTTTCAAAGAGGGCTGTAGTCACCGTCTTAGAGACAAAGATAATTTGAGATGCAACTCTGACACCATCAAATTTCGGAAGACCATCTCACAATGTGACTTCTAGCTATATTGTTTACAGCTATAGTGGCACAGATTAATGGCGTTTGCTAATTATGTTTATTCTTGACTTACGCTGCAGCCAAGATTCAGTCAACCCGTCCTAATCAGAAAAACAACCAGATAGGTCAACTAAGAAAGCAGTTTATCACGACCCATTTTGAGTTATTGCTAGCCAGCGACCTCTAGTGGCTGTAGTCATTATTATGGCTGCAAAGGAGGAAGTCGGGTACTCAAGTAAGGTTTGAAACTGAAGTTACAGAATTAACTGAGAAGAAATTTTCACTCAGAATTTTATGTTTACAATATGAATGAGGTAATAATACAAACAATCATAAATATTTATTTTTTCCATAACTGAAACTGAACATGTCGTTCAGTGTGGTTTGCAATAAACGTATAATATTTCCTAAATCTCAGGCGACATTAGTTTCTATTAATAACTACATGAAACACTTGTGGATCCATGACTCCTTTAAGGTGTGTTAAACAAACAATTATTCACTTTGTTCGTTAATATATTGATTATTTTAATGATTCATAATGTCTATTTTGTCTATCAATGTAAAAAACAAACAAACAGGATAATCAGTGACGATCAGTGTTTGACATCCTCAGATGTCTTGTTTAGAGGAAAGAAAACCAGAAGCTGGAATTAGACCTTTTTTTCTTTTAACAAATCACTCAAACTGATAAATTTCTGTTAATTTAACAGATGATGACCGAACAATTAATAATTGCAACTCTAGTGGAGAGGAAGCCAAAACAAGACCTCCAAATGCAGTTAGCATTTAGCACCGAATGAATCTAACACGTAGTATTAGCTACATACCAAAGATGTCTGTATTGATCGATATGGAATTTAAAACTCTCTTACAGCATGCCTCACTAAAAACATTTAAACAAGTGTACATAAAAGGAAACTGAATTCATGTGATGCTAAATCACAAATTACACAACAATGCATTGCTCAGACAATAGAAGGCGGGATGAAACTCAGTGGAGGCTATGGAACGGCTTCAATAGAAAATACCTGCAGGCTGGTTCCAAGGTTTTCCAGTAAAACGAGTTACACTACAGGTGATGTTCCCATTTAAATAATAAGGGAGGGTAGTCCCGGGAGAAGAAACTCCTTTACCCAACAATGCAGACAGGAGCTGCAAGGAAAACTAACTAAAGGGCAGAACCACTCAAATAACACTTCCTCCCCAATCGCTGGAGAAGCTTTGAAATCCAGTATTGTGAGATCTGTGTCATGTTAATGCATCTTTCCACACGCTAATCCCAACAGGTAATGTGGCTCTGTAAAGACCTACACCCTCCTCAAATATCCACTTCCTCTCTTCTTCTTTTGTCCCTACAGTTGCAGGAAAAACTGTGTCTGGAGTGTCTCAAGTGAGCGGGGCTGTGGTCACCGGAGTCACTGCTGTGGCCCATAAAACTGTGGAGGGGGCAGGCAATATTGTCGCTGCCACCGGATTGGTTAAAAAGGATCAAGCCAAACAGGTAAGATACTTCTTATGTAAAGTTAAACTGAAACCCAAACCTGTTTGTCTTTTACTTAAGTCAAGCTCTAAAACCGGGATAAGTTTTCTTTTAGCACCCTCCACAGTAGTTTTCTTCAGTCGGGGTGAATATTTTCGTCTGACTGTAAATGTCAAGTCTTCTAATTTGATCATGCTCGATAATTTGGTACAATTTCTTTGTTAGGTATTTAAAAAAAGGTTCATATTATCACTTCAGTCAGCTAACCAGCTAGCAGGCTAAACTTGTTAGCCATTGCTTGTTAGATGTGAGGACTTCAGGTTACTTAAAGATGTAATATGTGACATTTCCACAATAAATGTCTGAAAATGCCTCGACCTCATATTTTGTTGGGTTATTAAAGAGAAAGTCTGTCATTTAAATGGTGTGTGCTATTCTGCCGCCTGCCGCTAGGCTATAACTTTTTGGGAAAAACTTAGGAATTTTGCACATGTAAATAGCTGCCTGTAGATTATTAGTCTAAAGAATTCACTATCTGTTCCTCACTGCAATCAGCAAATGGCGACTTTTAGCGACTACTGAAGCTAGCGCTAACTACTTTAATTGAGAAAACATTGGTAACACTGCTGAGGTTGGGTTAACGAGACAGCCTACTCTTTTGTTAAATATCAACAAAAAGATTTAGCAGGTGCCGAAATTATTTGGAATGAATATTGAAATCAAATGCTAAATGGTGTTAATGTTAGCAAGCAAGTGCCTCATCTCAGTGGCTCTCTCAGCTCAGCTAACAGAGAGCAACAATAGCGTATGTTAAGAAATGGAGTCCGCTAACATAAACGAGTGGCTTTCAGCACAACATAAAAGTTACACAGAGGCTGCGAGTTTAGACAGTTTCCAAAAGATGGTCTGCTCTAACTTAAAAATGTAAAATACGCACAATAACTTGAAGACCAGCATCTTATATTTCCTTCCAGAAAAAGAAAAATTCAAATTTCCGTGCTTTAATTTGTCTGAGGCTGCTCTGCTGAACGCTTCTCTGCAGACATTAAGTGATCTCATGTTAAACACACCTGTAGGAGCGATGGCAGCGCTGCACATCCCTCCATTTCATGACTGGCTGCCAGCTATAACTCTTCACCGTGTCAAAATGGCCTCCTGACCTTGAGTCATTTGTCATCACTTCTCATGTCTGCCGTGTGTCTTTTCTCTCTGAAATGAAAAGCCGTTACATATTGTTGGCTTTTCCAGCATCATCCATCAGCCAGTCTGGCCGTCGTTTGTGCAAACAAGGCGGAGGAGGTTGTGTTTCTTTTTTTTTTCCGTTTTATGTTTCACCTTGTTGTCCTTTTCTCAAGCGAGGATTTTAACAGCTGTCCACGTTAGATTTTGCAGATACAGTCAGGGCCGTGTTTGGAGGTCATGTCTTATGTGTCTTTTGAGGGGTTAAACAATGAAGAGAGACTTAGATTCTACATTTAAAAAAACGTAATGGTTACAGATTAGGATGTATTTTTAGACTTAGTTTTGTATATAGCCTCTAATTTATGGCTATATGTGGTTTGGGACTTTAATTCATGAATTTTGTTTATGTTCTTTTGGGTAAATGTATCTACATTTTAACCAACAGAAGCAAATAAACAAAAAATAAAGGATTAAAAAAAAAATAGGATATAAAACATTTAAATACAAAAAAATCTATGTAAACACATTCAACATCCTATGTGACTTTACAGTTTTCAACTGTATCCACTGTTATCTGATATAATCAGGATGAACTTTAAAGCTACTCTGTGGTGTTTGTTTTACCACTAGTGGTGCTATTGAGCAAAGTGGGTCCCTGTTTTACCTGTGATACACACTCCTGCCGATCATTTCACGATAACTCACTGACGATAAACACGTGTTGCCCAGCAATGAACAAACGCCATATTAAAGTAACATTATGTAGAAACTGGCATTCTGTGTGATTTGATGCCCCCGACAGTTTTCTGAGTGCAACACCACTTTTGTGAATACAAATCCCAATTTGTCAGAACTACAATTAAAACTCAATAAGTCATAGCAAAGACAGAGACACCATTCGCCCTATTAAAAGACACAGTATCATCAAATTTACTTTGAAGCTGTTATTTTAGAACAAGTTCCATAATTTTGTTTTAATTCACCAAAAAGAATGACATTCATCAAAGGTACAGTCTAAAAACTTGCATGGATTTAAAAATATCTTATCTTTTTATCTTGTTTGTTTACAAGAAAACTCCACATGGCAGATTTAATCCCCAACATTAATCGCTACAGTTCTTCTTGACACCATCTACTATCGGCACAGAAACTCATTCCTCAAACAAGACAAACTCTACAAGAACAGATGGCCCTCATGTTCACACTCGAAAAAACAATCCTATCACTGTTCTTCTTCCGTTGTCAACAAAGCAGTTACGCTTCCCCGTGATTTATATCTGGATTAATAAAGTGTAAGAATTGAATACAAATCTGAAGGGAAGACTAAATTCGCCTGTAATTACCCTCCTCACTCAGAGCATCACTGCGAGTACCAGGAAATGATAAGCCAATCAAATATTTCCCTGGGCAACGCTTTGTTGATTGTTTGTTGTGATGCTCCATCTCCCGTCCCCCTAATTAGCGCTGAAACACGGGGGAATCCATAACAAGGGCAGAGACACCGGGAGACAAGAGCGCACACACACACACACACACACACACACACACACACCTGTAGCTCTGCTTTAATTGGCTGCGATCACTGAAAAGTACCCTGTAAAAAAGAGAAGATAGAAAAAAAACAAGATGTAAGTTATTTTCTTTCTGACTGATACCTGAGCAGAAGGAAAATTCAGAACTGCTCAGCTTTCATCTCATTCTGTGCGTTTGATCACTCCATCGAAAAGATGCCTCCCCCCAAACATCCAATCGACTCCCTTCATCTTCGTTAGCGGTCGTGTTATCAAGGCTGCTAGAGAGCTAATCGCCGTATTCGGCCTCCGAGGGGATAAAACACTGATGGAGCTCCACCTGGAATGTGATCAGCGTCATTAAGAGGAGCCCTGACGAGCCAAACTGGCAGGCAGAGCAGACAAAACAGATGGACAGACAGACGCAGAGTGGACGGACTGACGGAGGGAATACACACATGAATATAATATATAAAATAACTCGCGGTATTCCCGGCGAGGGATTGACGCGCAGACAGCAGCCGATTGTTCTCATTTAAAACTGTCATTCCCAGGCGGCACGGCCATTAAACGTCATTAATATTGATTCGGCTTTTTAAAAAATTGATGCCAGGTTAAGAGAGAGCCCATCAAAGATCGTCTCCTGCGTCTGACACACACACGCAGACACTCGCCAGGATGCTGGTGGGATGCTGAGTCTGATTAATCTCCTCATCTGGCTGTTGAACCAATTCATCAGCTCGATGGTGACTCATATCAGGAGATGCACAAAAGGCAGGGAAAATGACAACGAGACAGAGGAGAGAGGCAACGTGGTAGGTAGACGAGGAAGGAAATAGAAAACTGGTCTCGACAAACACGTCTCATTGCTCAGATATTTGCAATAATAGAAGCTGCTGAATTTCACGTCCCTGGGAAGGGATCTCGGCGCAGACTGTTGGTGAGGTTACAGCTTTGAGAAAAAAGTGAACAAAGCTTCAACTTGTGGGCCAAAGTTAAGTCTGGCCAGAGTAAGAGGAGGTGTTTGTCGGCACACCGAAGTCCAAGTGTGTGTTTGTGCATGTGTGCGTACAGTGCGTCTGTCTGGCTCTGCCGGGTGAACAGATGGAGGCTTGATGGGTGGTGTTAAATGCAACAGCAGGAGGAGAAGGTGCGGTAACTGGTTTAAGGTTATGTCAGGCGCACACACACACACACATACACACACACACACACACACACACATAAGTCTGCACGCTGTGACCACTTCCCATTAAGGGAAGGTCAACTCAATGGCACGGCGCAATCAAGGCACAATTCAGCTGGACAGAGGAGACGTCAGCCCTCCCTTCTTCATTAGTGCTTCACGCCTTGTTTGGAAAGACAAAACGCATCCTTTGCAAGAACCTTTCAGGGTGACACGTGGGTGTTTCGGTACAGTGTCATCTGTCAGAGCCTTCCGAAAGAGTCACACATCACATCTACAAAAAGTGAAACCGTTTTCTGGGATGAAAAGGCTGTTTAAAGCTAAAGTATAGTAAACACAGGGTCAGAGAATGAACGCTTGCCTTCGGAAGATAACGGAGGGACGGATATTCTGACTCATCATAGCAGGAAAAGCACAGGTGGATCTATTACAACAAAATATGTTTGTCTTCTTCTTTCCAGGGTGACGACGCCTCACCAGTACAGAACATGCCAGAGTCCCCGATCGACACCGACCCTGCTGATGCCACAGAGGTGAGACTCCACTCAAATACAACACAAAATCTACAGTGAATGAGACCACTTGGTTAGGGTTGGGAAAACATCATGTTGTGGCTTAAAATACCAGTTTTGGTCGTCACAAACACCTGGAAAGAGTTCGCCATCAGCCATCAGCCCTCGTCAGAAATTTCCAGTAATTTCTAACTTACAAATGTTGAAACACAGACTTGAGCTGCGGTCACCCGTCCGGCAGCACTCTCACCTGTAACTCCACCTCCTAATGTGAAAGTTAGGTGATAAACGTGTAATGCAGAAGTGATATGGGGCAAATTCAGAGTATCTGTGGTTTGCAGAAACAGACTGCTAACACTGTATCCTGCTAACTGGGTTGGACATTGCTGTTGGTTAAGATCTGGTTAGGCTTTGGCTCAAAAACACTTGGTGCTGGTTCGGGAAAGATCATGCGTTGGGTTAAAACGATCACTCTTGGCTCGGGTGTTTCATTGAGACACAAACTGTAAACTCACCGCCTCTCTTCTTCTTGTCCCTCTTCTCTTTCAGGAGGACACCGACGACTAAAAAACGATTGAGAGCCTCGCAATCAAAGATCAACGACCGAAAACATTCCATGTCGCTCTGCCAAGTCCCGTTGTGCCTCGTTTATGGTCCTTCTACGGAGTCTGTGCCCGACGTCTGTGTGTGTGTGTGTGTGTGTTTGTGTTGTTATGTATGTGTGTGCAGCGGCATATGTGTAAATGTTTTGGAGAAAGAGAGATGTTGTTTCACTGTGTGTGTGTGTGTGTGTGGGTGTGTGTTTCAGTCCTGAAAGAGGCCTCAGGTGTGTGTCGTCTGTGACCAGCTGTCATTTACAGTGAGTCCCTATCACTGAGGATGCCACCTAGTCAATGTGTGTGTGTGTGTGTGTGTGTGTGTGTGTGTGTGTCTGTGTGTGTGTGTTTATGTGTACATTTTCTGTGTGGCTATGTCAATGACTCAAACCTGGAAATATACCACCATTTACCACTTCAAGCACCTAAGTGTCTCTATATAAATGGACAACTGACAGTGATCTGTTTGAAATGGAAGCATAATGATATTCTCTATTTTTGTGTGTATACCGTCACTGTTTTTTCGCGGTGGACTATGAAGTGCTGAGCTATTTGTGCATTCATATTGTATTTTTTAAGTTATCTCTGCTATAACGGATATATATATATCTCATACTGAATGGACTTTTGAAAAACCAAGAGCATGTAAAACCCACTCAGCTCGAACGCTGTGATAGGAATTTATTTGGAATTAAGTGTTGAATAAAATATGCAAAAAGTATGCAGATGTTTTGTTCATTTATCTGTGTGTTAACATTTGGGCTAACATAATCGATGATTTAAGGGTCCACAGTTCCCTTATTACTGCAGGGCGGCCTCCAACATGTTTGACAATATTTCAAAAGTTGTTAGAATTGTTACGTTTACAGTGAAATTTGCCAAAGTTTTACTGTGAATATGTCTGAAAACACACATTAACATGAATCAAACATATAATTAGCAAATATTAGTTATTTAAAACTAAAACAGTTTAAGGTGTAACTGATAAATGTGACTTTCTAGTGGTTGCCATTTTGTTGCACTTGCTTAAGCGTTGCTTAAGCTAGCTAGCAAACGTTAAAATTGCAAACACTAGCTAGCAAAAGCAAAAATGTCTCTGGCAAAAGTTCAGGTTGCTAACGCTAGCTATCAAATCTTTATGTTGTGACTCTAGCTGATGAAGTGTTGCTCACGCTAGCTAATGGTAATGTTGCCAAAGCTAACTAGCTAATGTGGGGCAATACTGGCCACATCATGTAAAAATCAGCTATTTTTACTTTTTTCACAAACTGCCAACCAAGAAGTTCACTGATGAAACCAACAATGTTGTACTATTGGTCCACAAACCTGGTTACAAGTCATTTTGCACCGTACAACTTACAGTGGATTGTTTTGTGTCTCTGATGAACCCTCCACCTCAAAACCAAGAGAGAATTTGACAGTGACGCTAACGTTAGGCTAATATTAGCGATGCTGGAGTCTGACTTACCACATGAAGACTGTTGATATAAAGCCGACGCCCTCACTGCCTTCCGCTATCTGCATACTGTCAACCAAAAACCTATTCACTAACATCACATGAAACAACAACAACACACAAGTTAGCAACCTACAAACTGATAGCAGCGCCAGCTAACCTCCCTGCTGGGAAAACCAGCTATGCTGCTCTATTCTGGTTAGTGCTGGTTTGGTGCTGGTTTAGCTGGTGGACCAGCATGATGAAGCTGCACAGTCTTGCTGGTGAAGTTGCTGATGAAGCTGGTCACCAGCATCCAAATCCCTGCAGCTGTTCCCTGCCCAGCTGTGCCTGAATCCTGTTCAATCAGCATCTTGATTTGCCAAACCTGTCAGGTGGACGGCTAATCTTATTGGATTTTAACAAATGTGTGCTCAAAATCTGAAAGAAGTAATTATTTTGTGTACATAAAAAAGAAAACCTTTATAAAATAGTTTACTTCAACTTGTGAGAGAAATGGGACAAAGTGCATTTATATGTTTGTATATTTTGTGCAGTATTCACAGTTTGTTTCAGGTACCCTCAAATGACCCCAAAATCTTACAGGTTTGAAGCTTGTGTCCAATAAACTTGGTGTATTGTAACAACCTCACTGACTCTGAGTCCTGTACTGGTCTTTCACAGCCAATTTCACTTCTCCTCATACTCTGCAATATGAAATAAGTTGTAGACACATCCCATGCTGATGCTGGTGACCAGCATCCCATCACCAGCACACCAGCACCAAAACACAACATATGCTGATCTATGCTGGTTTTTCCAGCAGGGCTGTTCGCGAATGCTACAAACTTTAACAAGTTGCTACCTTTCCTTTTTCAGGGATTTATCCATATTAACGGGGTTTACCTCCCCATGTGCAAAACAATCCCAATTTTTGGGACAGCAGAGGACAAAGTGTGTCCATGCACCAATAACATGTTGCTGTTCGAAAGAATTTAGTGATGATGAGATTTTATTTTTCATCAGAAAATATGTCTTGAGGAATTTGATTCAGAGGGAACAATAATCCTGCCTGTAACAGCACTGGTTAGCACAATAAAGCATGTCGGCCTTGACAACACGCTGTAAACATCTGTTCAGCTGCAGACTCTGTTATGTGTGCTGAGGAAGAGAGAGAAGACAGACACACACTTACACAAGACATCCTTGTAGCCAGGATCATCCAGCATGTGTCCTCTGGGACACTTCTGCTTCATTCATACCAAGACCAGCGAATGCGACAACAGTTTTACACGTCCATCTACATTTTTTACTTATCGAATGACGCTACTCGAGATGTTTGCACAAAAAAGAAAGCGCATTAAGAAATAAAATGGTTTTCAAGGGTTTAAAGCCTATTTGAAAAGTCTGTTCAGGGTGTAAACATGGCCTTGCTGAAGCTTGAATCACAGTTTACACAAAGATTACTACTCTACAACGGAGTGAGTCATCCACCACTTTCCCATTCCCTTTTCTCGGTAATGAATCCAGCAGAGGAGCCTTGGACTTCCTCGCTTGTTATTATCCGTACGCCTGTCAGCGGCCGCTTCCTGAACGACCTCTGCAGACTCGAGGGAGGCGATGACTCCTCGTTGTTGTTGTTGTTCTTCATCACGGCTCCGTGCAGAGACAGGTGCTGAGACAACAACAAGATGTTCATGTTTGGTATCTTTGCTTGTTTCCCGATTCATAGTTTTCCCCCTCATCGTAGAGCGTAAAGGCGATAAATAGAAGATAATTCTCATGTTAAATTAGATGTAATCAAGAACACTGAGACGGCTTCAGGACTTAAAGGTGCAACTTGTAGTTTTTTCAGAAGAGAAAGATCTTCGCTGACAAACTAAATGAATAAACGCTCTTTGTTTTCACGACCGAATGAACTGAGTAAACAAACTGACCTTAAAGGCCAACACAATTTCATACTGTTTTATATGTTCGTTATATGTTTAAATCTGACGGACCCTGCCACCTTTCCAGCTTCATACAGTGTTCTGGGGGACCTTATTGTCCTCTGACAACAGCTTGTTTTATTCAGTTTGGGAAAACGACAGATGAGATGGTTTTAAAAGAAAAATGCTTAGTCGACTGACAGCGAGGCAGCCGCCATGTTATCTCGTGTTGAAGCAGCTGTCTTTACATCACTTCAGGCTGCAGAGACCTTTAAATCCAAATACTATTTTAGCGCTGTTTGACGCCTTGGGGATCAGTGTCATACAATAAGATATCAACAGAATGTATTGGCAGGTTTCTGTTTCAGCAGCCGCAGTGAACCACAGGTCAACCAAACACCAACCAGCTCTTCCTGACAGACTAGTTGAACGTGACCGTGACACCCTGGAAGCTTTGAATGTTTCCCTGTCGTGCGAGTGGAGCCTCTGACCTGAAATCTTTTATCCATTAAAATATGATACCGATTCATCTCTGCCAGTGCGATCACGACACACTACATCACTCCAACTCTAAAGCCTCGTCTCAGTTCACTGTCGCCTGCCTGACTACACCCACTCGGCTGCATTCCCTTGAAAATATGTGAATCTACAACCATCAGTCTTTGTTTCAGGCAGGTTTGAACAAAATGTTGAAGCTGTCCCTCACTATCTTCTCTGCTATCTTTCAACAAGATGTGCGTCCGTGGTTTCATTCTCATTTACTGGCTTCACTCCCTCTAAAGACTCCCACTCAACAGTACATATGTCATATGTCATACATACATGTAAAATTACTGTTTAATTAAACCTTATGGATGTACATTGTTCCCTCTTTACGCAAGTCACGGTAAGAAGAACTCTGACTTTATGTTCCTGACTTGAAAAAACATGTATTCATGATAGAAAACAAGAGAACAGACAGATACTTTTTCATCTTTTTTATATTAAAGTAGGTAATAGTGATGGTTTACGGTGGAAAAAAAAAAAAAGAGAATTCACCGATGTGTTGACTGACACCTCCAACAACAGATCTTGCCGTCACATCAGACGCCTACATCAGAATATTTGACAACTTGCATGTTTGTTCTCTAAAAAACGTGTGTTGAATCAAGAAATTTGAATTTATCCTCGTGATAAAAAAAAAAAAGTCTACGTTTGCAGTTCCACAAATTTCAACCTCGCGCCGGTTGTTATCTGACGTGTCCATTTGACGAAGACGGAGATTGCGCATCTCACTTCCTCTTCCTCCTCTTCAGGGCTTTCCACTCTCCCTCCTGAGTGGCCAAACTGCCAAAGAGCTCCCTCACTTTCCTCTTTCTCTCGGCGTCTCTGAAACACATGACAAGGACAACATTAGTGGATTCTCCCACAAACCTCTTCTCTCTTCTTATTTTGGTTTGATACGGAATGTTATCCCCACCTGTTCATGACCTCGTTGAGCTTCTCTCTGGCCAGGAAGCGCGAGTCCTTCCTGATCTCCCTCAGAGCGCCCTTGAACTCCTTCTTGTACTTGTGCTGCAGTCGCTCCTTCTCTCTCTCCTCTCTGGTGCTGCCACGCTTCTTTCCATAGTCCAACCTGACAAATATCACACAAGGAAATTAGAGAATTTTTTAACAGATGCCGTACCCGCACATTGGCATGCTTCATGTCACGTTTTCAATCTTTTGCTTACACTTCAACGATCTTGGGCGTGAGCAGCTTCAGAGGAATGGGTTTCTTCTTGTCCAACACCAGCCGGCTGTGAGCCACAGGAGCGCTGCTGATGGCCTCCAGGATCTCACCGTGAAGCTCCTGCGACAAAACAAACACCGTGAAGGAGAAAAACGAAAAAAATACGAGAAAGACCTTGCTGTATTCCGATCCTCTTTGGCACCCACCTGTAATAGCTCAGGTAATGTTTGGGCTGGGAGATGTTTGGAAAGCAGCGTTCTGATTGGGTGGAAGATGCAGGCGAAGGACACGAGGTCTTTGTAGAGCAGGCAGCATCTCTTCACCAGGTCCAGGCAGGTAGACAGACACGACAACCTGCAGAGAGACACATACACATGGATGAAAATCTACAATTTAGGGCTAAACTATAATACTTTGAAGCTTTGAACCGTTACCATGGTAATCAACATCCTGATCAGCATTCAGAGCAAGGAGATGTTGTGTTGACTGCACGCAGAAAGAGGCAACAAACTGATGAAGAGAGCGAAAAAATGAGACTTTGACTTGAGACTTTAAAGACGCGGACGGTGGCTGAAGTCTCCCCTCCTGTCCTCGTCTCTCGTTTGACTAATAACGACAATATGAGCCCAGTATGGAGGTAAATAACAATCAAACATAAAACAGTTTGCTGAACACTACTTAAAGATGTGGATATGTAAATGTGGACGTGTGTATAGTCTGTATATAACCACTCAGATGACTTATCTCTACAGCCATGCCAGCAGCTTTGAGCTAAATGCACAAGTCAGCATACTCAAAATGACAATGTTAACATCCAGACAAGAGGCATGAATGGTTTTGTTGTCCATGTTCACCATCCTAGTGCCAATTAGCCGACTATGGTGACCAGACATCATGTCGAGTTTTGACTAAATACTAATCGTTGTAGACCGACGCGACAAAACAACCATCACACAAAAGGTAACAGCGAGGTTACACGAGTGCGTCTTGTTCTACTGTTCCTCACAATAACGCCATGAGGTCCGTTCGGTGTGCACTGCAGAGTAGGTTCACTTGTTTTCTGATTTTGATGACATCATGTGATTATGCCTCTTTCTGTCGTCCTTGTCTTTGTTCAGACCTCGGGGACTCGATCACGTTACGGGAAAAATAGAGGTCATCTTTATGTACGCAAATGCATGTTCTCTCTACACATTTGGACCTGCTTTGCATACACTCACTCTATCCTCGACCAATAAGCCGCATCATCCTGACAGTAATTACCAGAGCGACTGCACTCTTCACACACAGCTGCTGGTGTCCATGTGTCACTGTGAGGCCTGAAGGGGTGCAGAAATTAGAATACGACCAGGCGCCGGGGTATGATGAGCAGGAGTCAGCGCTGCTGTTCTTGGCGATGGAGGAGACGGGGCTGGATCCGACCTCCAGGCAAGGCGTTATAAAGATTATTTACTGATCGGGGTTACAGCGAGCGCCAGTCTAAGTCACGATGAATTATAATACTGTATAACAGCTGCTGCTTTAAATGAATACACTGCATAAATACATTTTGGTCACTTTGCCTCGATATTAGATACGTAAGCGATCAAGTGGAGTTAACTTCATTTTCTTTAACAAATATCGCCAAAAAAAATTCAATCAAATTCTCTCCAACATCACAGAGTCTGAGTCAGAGTCTTTCATGGTGTGTCGAGAATATCAATTTTAGTTGAGCGCAAATAGAAATGTATACTCTCACAAACTGTGCACAATCATGGTCCGTCGCAGCCTGTTTGCAAGCTTTGCTGCGTGCCCACACACCAGCTGCTGTGTGAAACCACGCTGGCGACGCATCAGAATCACACGAGTGGATGTATCAGCTCCGAGCCTCACAGTCCGCACAGGTAAACACGGTTGGATGTCTTATCTTTCATATCTATTACTAATTCATTATTAATTCACACATTCAGCTTTGTTCGTTTAAATAAAATGCTGTGAAGCAGCTGGTTAGAGGAGAGATCTCTATGAGTGCGTGTTTGTGTGGTTCCGGTTTGTCTTCAGTTTTGTTTTCGGCTGAAGAACAAATGAGCTCATCGTTTTTTTCTATATAAAAAGGTCATTAATCAGCCTCACTTCAGCTCGTCCCTTGTTGCTGTTTCATTTTTTTTTTTTGGATGGTCCCGTTCTGGTCCAAACCGAACATGAGAAGCTGTGAGGAGACAAATGGTTCTCTCACACTTCCTCTCTTCCTACTAAGGCCCTATAATTTTCACCGGGCAAGTGTTCACTGCTGATAATACATGTTATTGTTACAGACTCCGCTCTGAACATCCAATTAAGGCGTTTTTTAATCTGTTATCTGTTGTTTCTGTAAGTTCTTGGAGGGCAGCTGAATATACAGAGGAGTAAACACGGTCTGATGTGGAGGGTTTTGGCTTAAATTTTTAAGTGATATTGGAACAGAAAATTGCCAAGTAAAAGACAGTACAGCGACGCTCGTCAACAAAATCAAGGTGAAGGTCGAATTAAACTGCTAAATGCATTTTAAGATAGACCTGCAACACTGTGCAGATATCCTGAGTGCATATCCTGCTCCTCCTCTCCCCTCCTACCTGTGGTGATCTCTGTCGAGGTCATTTTGGAGGTCCAGGTGTTGGGTAGACGACAACGGAAGGCTTTTCTTGCTCCAGTTCTTGCAGGATTCAGAGTTCGACAACACCAGCAGATCGCTGCACTTCCCTGACGGCCTGAAGGGCGGCACCACGGTGTAACCTGCAACACAAAGTCAACACTTTTGGGTTTGAACAGCTCAAAGCAGAAGACACAAAAAAAAATTGACAACGAGATTGTTTCATTTAAGTATCAAAAAATATTTGATTATGTGAATGATTGTGTGGATGAAACACCAGACAATGGTGAAAAATCGAGCATTTTTCGAGGAGTATGTTCCACATTCAGGTATATTCCTAACCATTAAAACAAAACAGATTGCCAAACTTTACAGGAACCCTGCAAGGTCTATCTGCTTGGTTTCACCTTCCAAATGCTGCCACCGGTAACATGCGTGACGGACGTGTGAAATGTGTACGTACCTAGCGACGTCTTGTCCTGCACGGCCAGATGCAGCGTTCCAGCCAGGAAGTTGACGAGCTCGGGCAGAAAGCGCTTTGAAAAGGAGACGTACTCCACTGCCAGACAGCACAGCACCAAACCTGATGTCACGTCCTGTAATGATCTCACTGGACACTGAGGACGCACAAATCAGAGAGAAACACACAGGTATGATGAAATGTTGAACAGAACTGCCAAGTACAATGAATGTCTCAGCGGCAGCTTGGGGAAGAAAACAGCGGTGTAACTTCATACGGTTGTTTTGATCTGGAAACTTTGAGGGAATAACTGAAAATGTTTGAGGCGCACAGATGAAAAGCTTCTTCTTATCCAGCGAAAATGCACAAGAAAAAAAACAGGATGACTAATGAGAGGACGAGTGCTGGATTCAAACAGAATGAGAGATGGTGAAATCCCGATAGAGGGCATGAACAGTCAAAAACAGCTCCGGCACAGGCAATAACAAACACACTGACGACTGCGTGTACCTTTGTGAGAGCCTGGCTGATGTAAAGCAGCGCTGGAGTGGTAACAGGGTGTCTGAAGTCGGAGGTGGGGAACAGCAGGGCCGTCACCTTCAGGTAGATGAGCTGGAAACACAAAAACAAACATACTGTGGCTGTACGTCATAAACAGAAAATAGAAAGAACGTTCTTATTTAATATCAAAAGCAAAGGTATATTTTCCACTGGGAGGCATATCTCCCTGACAATTCAAAATCCTACCTGTTGTGCCTTTTTGCGCTGGGTTTTGCCTCTCTACCTTTTAAACCTAAACCTAAAACCTCTAAAGCCTCTTATCAACCCTGTGAATAATAATCCCATACCATGTCTAGTGATGGGAAAGCAACGTGCCCTTTGACCTCGAGCACCTCCTCCATGCTATGACCAGCGTCTCCGAGGATGGTCTGCAGGGCCTTACAGCCTGCTTCTGGAAACATCTGGCACATGGTGTACACCTCTCTGCAGGAGAGGAAAAAAAGACAAATCAGAGCAGGACGTTTAGTTTTGAGGGTTAGATATTTGAATCAGGAGGTGAAATTGAGAATTGAAGCCACTTATTCAACTCACGGTATGAGCTTATCTATGGTGGTGAGTTCAGGTGGACTCCTGGTGGCCACTTCTCCGATGTACTCCAACAGAAAACCGAACATTTTCTGAGACAAACAGAGAAAATATTCTGGGTTTTGCCCTTATTCTACAAAAAGACAATATTCCTAAGTAACCGTTTATATGGCTAATGAAAAACCATTTTCCACTGATATTTCTGTAAACTCAACAAGCACAGCATCCCACTTTCATTCGCCAACCACTTTCTTGAAAAGGTCAGCGTTGCAATGTTTGTGCATATTTAAAAAAGAAACCTGTTGATATCCAAGTCTTTCGCAATGTTTAAAAGTAGTTGTGTTTCTTCTTTGGACTAGAAATGTGTTATTTCCCTTTGGGCACGCGTCTCCACCCAGCCTTCCAAACCGTTGGCGAGACCGCGCATCGCAACCTACAGCATCAACACAAACTGAATATGCTGCAAACATGTCCAGAGAAAGCTCCTAAAACTCCATTATTATCTGTATATACCCAATGTTTTAATTAGAAAATGCTCGGTGTGGAAAAAGGCCTAAAGCACTCAGACATCTGTCAACACCAAGAACTTTAACTACATCAATAAATTTCACGTTTGGAAAAGCAGTGGAAAATAAATTTGACTGTCAACGTGGTCATTCAGTTCATACAGCACTGGACACAACTTATAACCGTCTACAGCGACAGAAGTATCACACTTATTTACACAAATAAACTTAGTTGTACCTGCAGTTTGAGCTTATTGCCCGCAGCCAAACTGGGATGGTTGCATTTCTGAGTCCTGGCGACGATGAGGCGCTGGTTGTCTGGAGTGTGGCCATGGAGCAAACCCTTCAGGTCGCCGTAGCTTTCTGGAGCTACGAGAGCAGGAAACAAGGAGGAAAAGTGAAACTGATTAAATTAAAGCAGCTTTCTTTTTTTAAAATCAGGCTCGGATACAGATTAAGGTCTGATTTCAATGATGTGTCATGAGTTTGTCGTTACCAGCGAACGTGTACGGGAGCTCAGCTTTAGCCGCCTCCTGCTGAGCCTTCAACTCCTCGATGCTGAGAGTCTTGGTCGGTTCGGCACTGGCACCTTCATCCTCCTGTTTACTCTCCTCATCCTCGCTTTCTTGCTCTGATTCCAGGTCCGAATGCCCGTCTTCCTCCTCCTCTTCTTCTTCTTCCTCTTCTTCCTCCTCTCCCTCCTCTTCTTCATCTCCATCCTCTGCCTCGGATTCCTCGTCCTCACCACTCTCTCCCTCCTCTTCGTCCTCACCCTCATCTTCCTCCTCACCCTCATCTGCCTCTCCAATGTTCCATTTTCCATCCTCGAAAGATAAAAGAAACCTGAGTAAAACACTCTGTTCCACTTATTAAAGTGAGACTATTCCAGGAATAAACTAGCTCTCTCGTACCTGATAAGACAGGGTCTTCTTGTCCTCCTTATCCAGGATGAAGCCATCATTGAGGTCATCAGCAGACATGTGGACCTGACTCTGTGTGCTGTCCCCGACTTCATCTCCCATCATCCTCCTCAGACGGTCAGCCTGAAGAAAGCACAGAGCATTTCAATGTGTGAAGACAAAAACTTCATATGATAATGGTAATGAGACTAACTGCCCTGCATTATGAGCATACCTCCAGTTTCTGCAGCTTCTCCTTCAGCTCCCGTGCGAGCTCCTCCGGGGTTTTCATCTTCTCCGACGGCTGAGCCTTCATCTCAAAGCCGAGCTCTCTGACCATCATGTCATACTCTTCCAGCTGGAACGCACAGAGAAACATCAGGCTCTGCCACAGATCGATGAAATCAGACCGTACTGACAGATCAGTGCGACCCTACCTTGGGTTTCTCCTCCGGCTTGTCATCACTTTCAGCTTTGGGCGTCTTCTTCACCATCAGAGCCTGGATGCTCTTCCATTCTTTATCCAGCTGCTCCGTCAGCTCCTGCGCCTCCTCTTTCTGCACCTGTCGCTCCCGCTGAAATATCAGGAAAAAATTGAGGTGGTTAATCATCTGGACCGCGAGTCTCATCATCCCTAGAATATAATTACAGTCAGCACGTAAAACAAAAACACACAAAGATAATATATACCTATAGATAATAAGGTCTGCGTTGAACCTAATCAATCAACAGGATCGTGTATTGATTTGCTCAACTTGCTTACCTTCTCCTGCTTGGACTTCTGGATGAGCTCTTCGATAAGCTCCTGTCTGGACTTGGCTCTGTGGCTTCCCTCTTCCTCCTGCTGATCCCCAGATGTCTTCTTCTTCAGGAGGCCCCCTCCTCCTCCAAAGTGGGAGGCGGTCAGCTCGGCTGGATGCAGAAAGATAACTCTATAATATATCTGCTCAGACTTCTCAAATCAAGCTGTGGGTTTTGAATGATAAATGCCCAAATAAAAAAGTTCATGGCTTTTTGCATTCTGAGAAATCTGATTATAATTTTTCTTGTGATCTTTTGTTTTTTTCTTGTAATTATGAATTACTGGAACATACTTATGCAGAAAGCCAATACTGAAACACTCACCTGACAAAAGACCTTTCTCTTCTGATTCATCGTCGCTATTCATGAGGTCATTGAATTTCTCCATCTCAGCCAGCGACTGACCATAATGAGTCAGCTCCTCGTCCTCGTTCAGGTTGTACAGATCCTTCTTATCGTGGACACGCTGAGAGATAAAGCAAAGGCTGGCTGAGAATTTTGTTTCGAATACTTTCATAAGGGCTTATTTCCTTATTTTCTTACAGATAAAACAAATGATTACATCACTGACCTGTCTCTCCATCGCATACCTCTGCAGGATTTTGTCTTCTGGTGCCATCTTGGCGTCATACTCGCCAATACGCCTGTCTATTAATTTGTTGGACTTGTTCTTCTGTTTGTATTCCTTCAGGAGGGTTTCTTTCCTCTACAGATTAAAAGATATAATAAAATGAGAAAAGCATTTGATTTCTGTCCACCTCCCCTCATGCAAACAAACACCAACACACACACACACACACACACACAAAGCTAAGCTATACAAAAACACTGATTCTTTATTAGAATCACCGCAGAATCAATCCGCAGAATTAGTCTGCGGATTCAACTTTTATCCTCGCTTCAACTTTAGCTCTGTTCTCTTCAGGCACTATCCTGCAGAAATCCCCTCTGTTACTGTGAGGCTTCACAGCACAGACAGTGTTAAATGAGCTGTTATCAAGGGCTGCCAGATACAGTGCTACTGCAAGATTGTTGATCTTTTACTTTACTTTAATTTCATCCGACAGAAAAGTCTTTTGTCTTTTATTAAATGTGTGCCTTCCTTTTCTTTATTTTTCACCAGGTTTGTCTCACGCGGACATTTTACACTTCTTGTTGCAGCTGTAGCTTCCTGAATGTTCGGTCAGTCCGGTCAAAGAACCGAAGGCCATGTTTTAAAACATCCTAAGGCTGTTAGTATCTTCTTACTGGGCAGGTTTTGGAGTTCGCTTGAAAAAAATGGGCATCTCAGTTTTGAGTTTAGGACTCCGACAATTTTGATCTGAAAGTAATTCAAAGCATTTTAGCTCTAAAATTCCACCAGTCAGCTGCCTGAAATGCACTGCACCACTTTAGCCTTTTGTCAAATTATAATGATGATGATTTTTCAAAAGTACCTTTGAAGATAATCATATAATCAAAAGATGAAGATTCGTTAGGTCAACTGTTAATTGGCACGGTGCAACATGCAGATGTAGTTTGATGCTGAAAACAGCTACAATCTATAGACAAATCAATAATTTACACTAGAAAATATTTGTAAGTGAAATCTATTACTCTAATTTATTGTGCAATAATGAATCTTTTTCACATTTACCAATACATCAACAAATCACGGTGTACATAGCATCTATATCTATTCATAAAACATGATTTCATCCATAGAAACAGGGTCAATATGTGACGGGCCAGCTTCACTTTTCTGTCTAGAGTGAGGTCAAACACAAATCTAGAGTTGTGAATTTGCTTTATAGCACTGAACACCAGCTAATGTTTGAAACATTAATCATGGTCCTTTTAACACTACCTTAGAGTAGAGCATAAGGTAGCATGCAAGTCCAGTGCAGTTAGTATGGTGAAGGTGAGGGTTAACAACACGAGATGCTCTCTTACCTTGTTTATGGCTTTGGATCGAGACACGCCAGGCAGACCCACATCGTGCTTACTTTTCCTCCCAAGAATATCAAATTTCTTCCTGTTGATTTTCACCTCAAAGGGGTTGTTTTTGATCTCAGTAGAGGTCTTGGCTTTGCGGACCTTGTCAGCAATGCTCCTCTTCTTAGGCACCTTCCCCATCTAGATAGATAGATAGTTAGATAACTTTATTAATCCCTGAGGGGAAATTAGGTCATCATAGCAGCGGTACAAGTACAAATAAATCAAAATGTAAGGGCAAATATAGAAATAATAAAGTACTATGCACAATATGCAAAATATAATCTGAAGCTGAGAAGTGGACTGATAAACCAACACTGAGATCACAGAAAGACTTGCAAATAAGGCTGGATTTAGCAGATCAATGTGCACTGAAGACCATCTCTGTTCTTGTGATTGGTTTGGGTTTGACATGCTTTAAAAGAAAACTGGTCTTGAATACTGCTCCTCCTCTCAGGTGGCTAACATCAGCTAACAGGTAGCATTTAGCGCCGTTTTAAGTCGACATTCACATATATCCATGACTCCAGTGTAAATATCAACGCCAATATATCAAATGTAATAAAAGCGACGATTGCGAGAGTAATTGAGCTACTTATAGCTATGAATGCAAGAAGAGAAGCTAGCTAGCTTCTCTATGAGCCGTCAACAGTTTGTAAACAAACTAAAATTAGCACAGAAGAAGAGTTTACCTTTCAGCCGCGTTTGGGTGTCGAGTTATTAAATCCAGACGGAAGAAAACATGTGACACTAACTCTCTGCCAACCCCAAATTTAACGAATTATACTTTAATATTTTTCTTTCCACGTTGTTTCCATGTCCAGCATGCGCAGAGGGGACAGACGGAGGTCAAAGTTCACAACTTCCGGTTTGAGGTTCCCCCCACAGCGCCTCTAGTGACCGGAAGAGAAGCGCACAACAACATGGCTGCTCACATAAAGGGGTCAGCCACATAGACATGTATATATGTCTATGGTCAGCCATACTTTCTTTATTACTGGAGCATTTTTAAACTTATTTGCTGCTAAAATCATTTAAAATCCCATTAAGTGTTACAACAACAGATTGTTTTAAAATCCAGAATAAGTATATGAATAAATATAAATATGAAATAGTTTTCAAACTGCACCATGTACTTATGTCTGTGATCATTTTCAATGTACCCTTTTTTGGGTAATTTGATGCTGAAATCAGGGAATATAAACATATATTGCTATAGAAGCAGATTTTTAAAATTCCATAAAAAAAACATGAATCAAAATGTTTTAAAATAACTTCACATATTGGTTTTATTTCCCAGTTTTTGCTCTTCACTCACTTGATGTCCTGCTTTTTTTTTTTTTTTTATCTGCGTGTCCACATGTAGTACATCCAGCCCAAAACGTCAGTTCTGTTTCTCTGCATCTCCGATCAGTCATTTATCTGCCTGATTCACAATCACTCACCGGTAGTTTTAAATAGTTATATCAGTCATTATTTGCCAGGTTGCGGTTCATGAGCGGTCATCCCTGGGTCTGTCTGTAGCTTTTGTGGTTTTATTTTAAGTCTCTGATTCTGTACTTCGCCTGGCTTTCAGACAAGTTACTTCAAACTGTATTTTGATGTTTGACTTAATACTGCGTGTGTGTGTTTTGCTCATGTCTTTATTTTTGAAAGCAACATGTACAAAGATACTCCGCAGATACTTCCATCATGAATTTCATGTTGAATTACTGCCGATTTTTTTCTATAAATTTCAGCATTATTTTTGTAAACCTTTCCCCAGATATTCCACATAAACCTGCATGTTATTTCACTGCTGCAATATCCAATATGGCACGTTTTTCCTCACTCGAATCGGCCGTCTAAGGACAGTGGATGACTTTCACCGTACAGATTGTAAAGCCCAATGAGGCAATGTGATTCACCTCATGTGCGATCTAGTTTTATATCATAGTTGAACGTCATTTGCAGCGAGGCCCTGTTAGAATGAATACCATCACACAATACTGACTTTCATGGTAGTGTTTTTATTCATGGCTGTGAAAGAGGCAGAACCATGAGAAAAGATAGGTGGAAGTTTTAAGTCGGTAGATGGTTTAATGATGAGAAAATTCAAATTGGAAGTAGATCAGACAGAATACAAATCAGTATAGCTGTGAGATTTAAAATAAAAATAAAAAAATCTCTGGTTGACTCAAATGATAACATGGTTACAAGGACTCTAGTACTGTTAACGGCACGCTAAGCTAAAATAAAATATAATTCAAATAAAAGCGGTAGTTAGTCATTTAAAGGACAGTACGCACTCTAAGCACTCTTCACATGCAGTCCTTCAGGAGTTAGACATTCTGTGCTTGTATGTGAAGATTTGGATACACCAGCATCTCAGATTAGTTTCCTGTAAGTGTTGCCTTTCCAATCGCCACGAGACTAAAACTGGATGCATAAACACGAGTTAGGAAGCAACGCGATGAGATGGCCTTGGTATTAATGCCCTGCAACCTTAAGCACAGCTCATTCGCAATCAGCAACATGAGAGAGAAAATAATAGAATTGCTTCTCCAGTGTACATTGTGTCTTTACTGCAACTGGAAACACACAAAGTATTCAGTGGCAAAGTCAGTCTGCTCAGAGTGGAGTTTCACACAGGAAAAGTCCAAGATCGGAAATATAATTGATCATGCAGCTTTCATAACAGTGACATTGTCATTTACAACGGTAACAACTGTATTTATGATAAGACTACCTAAAAAGCAGTGTGTGGTATTAGATCCCAGACAGTGGTTTATAAAAGAGGAGGTTCACAGTGCTCTCTCACCGCAAGCAATCATGGCTCAATCTACTTTGCAAGAAAAAGCGCAATAAAAAAAAATTATTGAGAACAAAATGAAATATGTAAACTCAGAAAATATAGAGCATTCCTGCCTGTTTCTGACTTTCAGACACAGAGAGAAAACCAGGGGCAAAATGCAAAAACAAAGCTCATATAATTAGAATAAATGAAAAACATGAACTGAGAAATCGTTCATACATGTTCCTTCATACTCATTTCATCATCAACCCATCAAGGCGATGCTCGCCGACACTTTCTGGGATGACTCGATAGCGTTCATCTGCAGATTAATCCAGTTTGAGTAATAATAAACCAAACGTCCACGTCATTTAAAGATCCAAAGCACTATACAACATACCTGTAAGTTAAGGCTGTGACAAATGAAGATTTTGAGGTTAAAAAAAAGGGGGGGAGAAAAGTCAACCAACACCCAGATGTCATTTAGCTTCTTCTGGATGATTTAAGCAAAATATGGTATTATGGAAACATTAACATGGACTTTGTTTGACTGCATTCTCCTGGCCTGCTAACATGTAATCACATCAGTGCAGCTTCAGAGGTAAATTTAGCACTACGCGAATTTATAATTCTCATTGTCAAAATTTACCACCAGCCGAATGAGAGGTTAGCTTCTCTTTCTGCATTCACTGTTATTAAAAGACACTTGGACATATTTTTTTTATACAATCCCAATACATTCTAGTGGTTACAACAGTTTAGTAATACTATTTTTGCTTTAAAAAATGAGGGCGATAAAACCCTAAAACCTCACATTGAGCGCATGGGCCTGTAGTAATAGACATGCATTAAAGGCCAGATGGAGTGAACAAGACAGAATGCATCACTCACTCACAACTAAAAGCCTCTAATAATTAAAAACCTTTATGCAATCAATCATTTTTACACTGTATACAAAATTGGCACACGCTAACGAGGAAAAATAGGTTAATAAGCCAGCGACAAATGATATCAAAACAACGAAAAAGCATAACTGTGTGTAACTGTGGCTTGCTCGAGGGGTGCAATGACAGCAGACAAAAAGCATTAATGAAAAGAGGCAGAGGCTAGCCAGGAGGACCGATCCAACATTCTCCAATCTAGGAATCTGTCTTTTTTTTGTTTTTCTTCAGGAAGGAAGGAGTACGGAACTTCTTTTTCTTTTTGGAGGGCGATTTGCTGGGAGACCCGTCACCCTCCTGGTCACCAGCGTCAGCGGCTTCCTCCCCCTCAGCTGCGTCTGCGTCCGCGGTGGCGGCGGCAGCAGCAGGGGCAGGGGCAGGGGCAGGGGCAGGGGCAGGGACGGTGTCTTCGGCAGGAAGTGCCGGGGCGTCGGAGGGGTCATCGGGCGTTAAATCGGGAAGGGTCTGTCTCAGGGTGGCCGCGTCGCTCTCATCCTTATAGGTTTGTTCTGGTAAGGACTCTGATGGGAGGAGAAGGGAGAGAGTTATTGATCATAGACGACAGACTGATGGATTCGCGCAGCTCAGCTTCCACACCAGGAGACACCAAATCGACCACTGGATAAGCTGCTAAATCAACACGACTTTCTATTTAAAAAAAGCATCCACTCACCGCTTGAGTTCACACAACTAGGCTTCTGTAGTTAATGTCATCTACAAGATCTATGTATTTAAAATCAGACCAATATATATACACACACACACACACACACACACACACACACACACACACACACACACACACACACACACACACACACACACACACACACACACACACACACACACACACACACACACACACACACACACACACGACAAAACAAAGATAAATAGTTAAAGAACAGTTTAACAGCATTGAAGCACAAAAGTCTTTCCAAAACATTCCCACTGAAAACAGAAGAGCACTTCACAAATACTTCTAAAATAATTCACCTGAGAAAAATCCAAAACCCAAACCAAGATGCACCGTCTTGCTCACATTATATAACAGAATAGCGTCTAGATAGGACTCCATTTGTTTACTTATTACATTTGAAAATGACAATAAGCAACTTATAATAACACTTTGCTCTCATTAATTTCTCCGACTTCTTTCTTTTGATCTTATTTTGACATGCCCACGCTGGTTCCCAGCACTTCTCATTTTACCTTCATTTCAACAGGGAAATCTTAATGAGTGCAGTTCCCTGGCTCATTTGCACCCTGTGTACAAACAAAGAAAAAAATGATGTCTGCAACACATAAACGGTATTGTAATGTTTTCAAAGATTCCAACAACATATCCGCATAAGTGAGGTTACATAACGCGTCAAATCAAATCAAAACCGGCAAAGCTCTCAAGGATAATATGTTAAAATTAGGCCTTGAATTATTAACGAGAGTTAGAAAGTGTGAGTGTAGTATTATATCTGATATCCATTGAATCTGGTTGTTGGGAGTACAGACACAAGCAAGAGATGTTTCCTCCGGTCTTAATAATGACAGTTTGTATGTTTCAAAATCACAATAAAGAGCCTATGTATCAACTTGCAGACACAGAATTATTATTAGTTGTTTAGATGTTGTTCTATAAATAAACCACTTTCAATACGTCTTTCAAATTTTGTTTATCTGCTCTAGCTAGCTAGGTAAACTACAAACATTAGCATAACTGGCTAATTTACACACCAGATACAGTAGTAACCAGTTCCATGGCTAAAGTTAACATATCATTAGCTAACTAAAGCTAAAGCATTTTGTGGCTCTGCTCTTTACTGGATCGGGGGTACCGCCTAAAAACCGTTAGCTGGGTTTGTCAAACGCATATTCTCAAAGTCATTCGCTCTCAAAGTCTGTCCTAAAAGTGACACATCATTTTTGAAATTATAAACACTTAAGTATTAATCTAGCTGTTGTGTTTGTCCAAGTGTGTTGGAGTAAACATATGAAGAGAGGTTATGTCGTAATGAAAGTCTCATTAGATATTCCTTATCGCACTCTTTTGTAATTCCAAGGCTAAGTGGCGCTGTAACACCTGGAGCTTGTTAGCCTTAGCACAATTTTTATTGAGAGGACCTTCTTGCAGATTTTCTATCATTTTAATTGGAGTCAACGTCAGATATCAAAATGTCAGAGACAGTTGCAAGCTGATAACAAGACGCTGCTTTTGAATGATTCTGCTGGCTACTTCATTTCATTCAGTTGGGCTTTTCTTTTAACTATCTGACGATGTCATCCTTAGAAAATACTCCCAGCAAAAAGAGCGAAGACAAGTGCTGGTGCTGGATCCAGAGGGTGGATCAGTCCTTAACAGCATCCAAACAACTAGCCTTCAAGCTCAAGTAGAAGCTCACACAGTGCAGTCAGGTGCAAAACCACAGCTTTGCTCATTTTTAATATTGCCCACATGCTATAGAGACTTGCAGGAAAAAATCCTTTGCCAAGGTCCGAGAAACCAGTCTTCATTTCACATCTTTCAAGTCTGTCAGAACAGAGATGAGGCCGAACACACAGACAGATAAAATGGAGACCAACACCACCACACAGCCAAGCGCTGGACCTCAACCATGTTTCAAGTTAAACCATCAGTGAGTCTCAGCAAAGCCCAACAGCAGCAAGTTTGGTTCAAAAGCCACACTCAAATAAAGAACTGATGTACCTGGTAAAGAACTCGTCTGTAAGACAAACAACATTCAACACATTTTCAAAACATTACCTGATTTTTTTTCATGAAACATATACAGTGTCATCAACATTGATAGAATGTGCACATGTGCAAGAGACGTTTGGTTATTCTGATAGTGGATCATTGGCAGGAAGAAAAGAGAGATTATCTAACAGAAAGGTTTGGTGGGTTGTGAGGTTTACTTCAGGAGCATCCTCCACTTGTTGTTCAGACCAGTTCACTGTCAGCTTGGTAAACAGATTTTAATGAATATTACAGATCGAAGGATCACACCTGAAATACATCATTTCTCAACTCCTTGAATTCAAACCATTTTCTGATTCCCCAAAATATATACTTAAATAATAAACTTCATAAAATGTGTCCGAACAAGTTAATTAATGATTTCTTGGTCATTCAATCTTACAGTGAATCATGGCAAAGAACAAGAGAGGGAGGAGCTCTCTGAAATAACCCCCATCAACTCCAAGAAAGAGATTCAGAGGAGTTCAGAGAACCGCGTGAAAGCCGGCAGAACAGTCTCAAGCCCCAGATAATGGGTTAGTTCAAACCAAGAACAGCTCTGCTAGTGAAGCCATGCAAAGAAAAAGGGTATATGAACAAACAAGGCATGGAGGGTGGAGGGTAATTAGGAGAGTGTCGAGGAGGTGGAACAGTACGTACTTACTATGGCAACAGGTACTCTTTTGTATTTCCATCTCCTGATTGTAATCGCAGCCACAAAGAAGAAAAAGCACAAGTAGAAACAAATGTCTATGCAGATCAAACCACAGGCACCGTGTTAAATTAAAAAGGAAATTAAAAAGTGAAATAGATAAGAACAAAAAACACCAGAGGAAAAATTTAAAAAGAATGGTGGGAACCATTCTTAGTAACCCCCAAAAAGATGAGAATGGAAGTGAAGGGGTAAAGGAGATACTGTACATAGAGACATATGTTATATAACAACATTTCATTCTTATTAGATTACACCTGCGATCAAAGCTACTCATCCCTTCCTCCCTTACACTGACTACAACTAATGACTACAATAAGAAATGATTGGAATAATGCCAAATTAAAGTAACTAAGATTACAACTTCCTGGTATTTTTAGGGTCAGGTCTGGTATCATCATGGATGATACTGTTCATATAGGTGTAATCCAATAGTAATAAAGACCAAGAGGGAGGAAAAATAAAAATAAGAGAAACAAAAATAGACTGAGATGTCTGTACTGGGGTCCATAACTCAATGCTAAAAATACGTTTTTATTCAAATATAGAATGTTTCCTGATATTACATCTGGATACTGTGTATTGAAGCCTATTCCCCATCTTTCACAGTAGAAATTAGGTGATCAAAACCTCTTGGCCTCTTATTACGGAAAACACAACACAGCACCTGTAGTAGTAGTAGTAGTATTAAAGACCACAACATGAACAGACCCCAAGACAGACAGGCAGGTGGACGGGCAGGAGCCTCCGCATTCCCTCTGTAGACCCTAGAAAAGCCCCCAAAACTCAGCCAGAGGACTGAAGAAACCCATGCTGAGCCAGGCGAGCCGGGTATGTCAAGTACTTCAGGCGCAACCTACCTTCGTCTGCTCTGACCGGGGTGCTGGGTGGTGTGGAGGTGGGTTTCTGGCCTTTGGGCTCCTCCTCAGGCTCTACTAGCTCCACTGTGTCTGAATGAAAAATCAGCAGAAATTAAATGATTAGAAAGGGTTTAACATAAGGAATATACATCAAGAAATCACTGATGCAATAATTGTTGGCTAGAATTTGGATTGATTTGTTTCAAAGAATCTGAATAGATCAACACCAACAACATCGCCAAACAAACAAGGAGGTAAACACAAAGAATCAAACTGGGGAAGAAGCCTAAATAAGGAGAACACTGCAAAAGCTTTCAAACAAATCCCACAAAAATCCACCTTAGAATATCCCAAACGAACCTAAACTATTATTAGTTTTATTGGAAACCAGTCAGAGGTACAATCGGGAGAGTGGACACCAACAGAGATATATCCAGGACAGGTTAGAAGGGAAAGAAGGAGGACACCATTATTCATGTCCACACATGGGATGTTCTGATTGGATGACTGAGCTTAAACACAGCTCCCTCAAACGTTAGCACAGCACTCCACTGCAAAAAGCACTTTCAGACTTGAGGAGCGAGAACCCTAAAAGCAAGAGGGTGGTTTTAGAGATGAGCTTGTTCTCACTCCTCACATCCTCTCTGCTCAGCTCCTCGCCCATTAAAACTGCAGAGAGATCATGTGATCTGCCACAACTCTGATGCCTTTGCACAAGACATCAGAGAGAAGGGATGAGGGGGGGAAAATAATCAAGCAAAAGGCTTTGAAGATTGTGGGTAGGGAGGTAAAACAATGGCAGTGGACTCCGAACCCCCAGAGAAAGGAGAGGACACAGCAGGCAGGGGTTCCCCACAATTCCCAAGGCAGCGGTATGGAGTGAGACGGGCCAAGGCTGAGCGGGGTGGGGAGGGAAGCGGAAGGCCGGATTTTAGGCAGGACTCCGCTTCATCTGGTGTACCTGGAGCCTGGTCTGCCTTTGCCACCTCCGTCACTAACGGCTCCTTGCTGAGGGCTCGCAGCACGGCGCAGTGGAACTCCTTGTGAGGGGAATCTGGAGCTGAAAGAATCTCCTGCACGGTAGAAAAAACCTCATCTACAATCGCCTCTGCAGCTTCAACGAGGCTCTGAAGTGGTTCAGGCCCGCCGCTCGAGGGGCCGACGGAAGGAGAGCCCTGCTCAGACGCCGGTGTGGCTGGTGTGGCAGCTGGAGCTGGGGCTCTCTCTAAGCTGGGAGAGTCAGCTGTAGACTGTAGAGGTGTGGAGACCGAGGCCTGACCCCTCAGTAGCGTTTCAGGCTCAGGACAGGGTACGCTGGAGGCTGATCCCTCCCTACCATCATCTCGTTCCTGCACTGTGGATTCATGTGTGTGTGAGTGCGTGTAGAGAGTCCATTAGGTTTTAGCATAATCCTGCCGGAAGGTCTTATTTTTCCTAGTTTTATAGAGGTGTATGTTTAAAACAGCTACACATTACTTAACTAAAACACAATTTTTATGTTATACAATATGAGCTCAAGTGATCTCGGCTCAATATTAACCTGCATCTCTGCCAACTGTGTAGACTTATCTAAGTGCAATTATCAAGTGTAATTTTCTGTCTCACAGGAGGTCAAGGAGGGGTGATTACAGAAGGAGAGAGCTGTGAATCACACAACATAGTTCCCTGTCCTATATGCAAAGCAATTTTACCCTGAGAAGGACTCAAACATTTCAAGTGATTAAACTGTCATTTGCAATGATTTAAATGCTGCCTACGCTCATCGTTATGTAGACGTATCATTATCAAATCTGAGTGGAAAATAATCACATCCAATGGCCAAGAGAAACTAAGCTTTATCTGGCAATTTGATCAAAGCAGGATTGTGGTAAAAAAGACAAAAATGAAATAGAATGCTGTTACAAAGAATTAAACAGTGTGTGTAAACTATGTTTTTTCTTTTCACATCATAATGAGGTTAACATCATCTTCTCTTCTCCGCTCCTTTACCTTCAGGCCCTTTCTGTTTCTGCTCCACCTCCTTGCGGTATTCCTCCAGCTCCTGGTCAGTGAGTTTGGTGAAGGGGTTGGGACCTTGCTTGCTGACGATGACCTTGGGCTGGTACTCCTTCTCGATAATGGCCTTGGATGCGGTCACTAGCTCCCCCTTCAGGACACACAGAAGGAAAGCAGAAAGAGACGAGACGTCTCAGTAAAAAAAAGGTAAAAAGGTTACACATTGAAGGATTTAATATATTGAAAAATAGCAGCGGTGTCAGAAAATGCAGAAAATGTTGTACTGTTTTAAAACTTGAAAACTCTCAGCTCAAAGGCATTCTACACACAATTATTATGCAGCATCAGCAGAAGTTCAGTCATAGATGAATTATTATATATATTAAGCACAAGTTGTAGCTAACAGGCCATTTCAGAATCCAGGAAGCAATCGTTTCAAGAGCTAAAAGCAACTTTTCCTGTCTTTTTTAAAATTCCATACAATATTGCTACATTCAGCCAAGCACTGACAGATGTGAGAAAGCCAACAGTATATCACCAGGTGCACAGGATGTAGTCAAGCTGAACGAAGAAAAAGCAGACTAACATAAACAGCAATAGTTCTCTCACTAGTTAAACTTCATTTTTGACGACACTTGCAGCAAACACCCTCATCACTGATCTAATCACCAGCCCTTCTTTACTGCCCACTTCAACTTGAAACAATAATGAAAATCCCTCCTACAGACAAACTCATGATATCAATCTTTCACCTTTAGGATCAATTAAAAACATAAATTTAACTGTGAAATGTCACAAGGAGACCCTGCGTGCTCCAGCTGAGTTTGGGCTGTTTTGGGGATTGATCACTACAATAGCCTGCAGCTGCATGGAAGAGATGTTGTATTGTTCCAAGCAAGTACTATTCTGCTATCAATCATCTGATCCACTTCATCAATACATATATGTCATTCCATACCAACTCACCGCGGGCCTCCCAGTTCATGTCATGGATTTTCTTGACAAGATTCATGTTGAAACTTCAATTAAATTCATTAGATCTTGTTAAATCTTATAGCTGTGCTCTGAATACTTAGTTATGAATTTTCAGTCAGTTGCGGAGTGTTTACAGTAATCAAATCGATATCAGGAAGTCATTCTTTACCTGAATAAAGACTTTCATTTTTTGGTTAATTTGATAGTAGATTTTCCCAAAGAAGGATTATTTTAATTTCCTTGAAACATCTGTTAAACAGTTGATGTCCATTATCATATATCTAAAAAAATTCAAAGATGTTAATGAAATTAGTTTTTCACTAATGGTAATTTTACATTCAGTGGTTTAACTTCATTGGTAGATAATTTCACTGTGTTGACTTCAAGGTTTGATACCTATTGAGCCTGTTTTTCAACTGGTTCTGGAATTTTGCAAGTTTACATGGAATGACCCATATATGATTATTGTTGCTGCACAACTTCCCATGAAGTCTGATTCCATGATGAACATGATCTGCCTGTCTGAACCTTAGTTGGTAAACCTCTGGTTTTTGGCAATTTTATTTCACTTCAACCTGGCGCATAGCTGGTAACTAGCTTTTGACAGTCAACTCCGTTGCATCAATAGGGACATTTTCTTCTGTGGCACTGAACACAACACATAACGCGAATTATTATGTTGCAACCTCAGCTTATCTGGACACTTTATAGCTGACTACATAAATTGATCTATCCTAAACAGCATTACATTTTCTGTGGCTGTGACACCATCCTGGTTGCACACTGGGAGAGACTCTTTTCCTACAACAAACCCAGTAGACTACATCACACACAAATTACTTTATCTACAGCTGTAATACCAGTCTCAGACATTACCACTGTATGACCACAACACCTTAAAGAAGGGGAAAAAAGTCTGAACATGCCCCAAACAGAGAAAAAACTGCCCCATTCTAGCATTATTTACTTATCAGGCCCAGACGTAATGCCTATCTGCAGGCTTAGAGGATGATGTGAAGTAAGGGTGAATATATTTGTGACTGGAGCTGTAAGTACCTTTCTAATTGATTTAGCAGGACTATAGGACCCCTCGGACACATCAAGGCCATCAATAGTGTCTGTACAGTCAGACAGAGGGGCGTCCTGCAATAGTAAACCCAGTGAGGGGGGGAAGGGCACAACCCAGCTCTTAAAACACCAGCACATTCAAATCAGCATGAATGTGTTCAATCATTCAGGAGAAAACCACCTCTCACGCACACAAAGGTGGAAAGAATACTACGATCTGTCACACAGGTGCGAATGCTATTATCTATGGAATCCTCAAGTGGACGTGAGGCTGCTTTTGTTAAAAACTTCTTTAAAAAAATATTGCCTCTGGATCAACAGATAATTATGGTAACCTGACCAAAACCATTTCAATAAGACTATATAAACTTAGATTTTTAAGCTATTGCCTTTCAGAAAGGAGGTTTGAAGTGGGGAAAGTCCCCTTAATACAGGTAAACTACAGATTTCATCTGTAGTCTTGCCCTTCTTTCTTTTTAAAATAAGTAGTTTAAGTAGTAAAAATCTGTGTGAGATCCTGGTAAAAGCAGGGTTAAATGTGATTTTGTATCTCTGATTAGTTACTTTCCACCTCTGCATGCGCACGCATGCGCGCACACACACAGACACACAAACATTGGAAACGCATGCAAAGAGAGATGGTTCCAGAAAGAGATGCTGTGAAACGCTTAGCAGTGATGCAACATATGGCCAGGATCATGCTTTGTAGAGACAAACTGTCCACACAGGTGGGTGCTATACAGTACGAGCTGAGTCTTGACAATAATCCTCTGGGATTATTACACCATGCTGGGTCAAGTTATAGGCACTCCTAAACTTGGTTAACTCAGCTCTGTTCTGCTCCTCATCATGTTCGGGTTGAACGTCCAGGAATTAGTAAGACTGAGCCAAGCAAAAGGAGGGAAAACCATGCAAACTGCAGCGCCAATTTTCCTTTTTTGCTTTGAGCGCATGCACAAGATGTCAAGTATATGAGACTAGAATATATTGGGGATTTTGTTAAACCTTGCAAGAGACCAAAATGACCAGCCTGCAAGTGCTGAGACATTTCAAATCCTCAACTCTGAACGACCAATAAGAGAAGGCCAAATAAATAAAAACCACAAAGAAATGAATAAAAAAAGAACAATGTATGAATATGGACACGACCGGAGCTGGCAGGTTTGGAGAGCAGAGTGAGGTTACCTCTCCCAAACACTACTCACCTGCCAGATTGACAATCTCTGTGGTTAAAGAATAATGTAACAGTTACAAAGTCACTCCACTGCTCTGGGACACAACATGGAGGACAAGTTTAACTCGCTGTTACCATTAGTAGTGAGGTAACTACTTCTGTCAGATGTCAGATCAGATTATAATTAAAAGGTGTTGTCCAGGACAACTTGAGGAACAATATTAACACTTTGCAGCATTTTGGCTTAAGGGGATGACTCCAGACCTGGACAGAATATATTATGATTTTATACATTTTTGAAAGTTTTTAAACTGAATAAAAGACCAAACTCTCAAGTGTTTCATCAGCATGAGACACATATTCATCTCCAGGTCAGGATAGCTGAGGCAGCGAGGTTTTTATGTGCCAAGTTCACAGACTGACCTGGTTAAAGGAACGTTCCACGGTACTGGCACACAGAACCTGAGATTGTGGCCCTGCTGTCTTTATGTCCTGTAGGTTCTGCTCCCGGATCTACAAACAACAACATTTCAAGTCATAAAAGAACAATGAACAGCAGATCAGTCTTTGTAGGCAGGAAAAGGAGAAAATACGATACCTTATTCCTCATTTCCAGGACATCTTTCGGGTTGGTGTTCATTGGGATGAACTGATTGGCTACAGCAGCCTGGCGGAGTCCCTCTTCCTTTGTCCACTGTAAACACCACATGAAGTGTTAAAAAAACAACTAACGCCAGATATGGTGAATGACAAAATAACCCAAGCACAAAAATAGATTTAGACAAATGCAGGCTTCACAATACAAGAGTCATGCTGAACTGAAAAGGACAAAGTCAGATGGCTGTAAAAAGGTTTGAATGTAGAAAGTGAACCAATGATGATGAGGCACAACTAAGAAAATATGTGCAAGATTAATTTTTATACTTTATATAAATTTGGTTGAGGGCTGTTCTTTATCATTACCTACATTATTTCTCTGATGCTTACTCATCGACCCATGATATTAGATTTTCCCGGTAATGTTGGATGCTATCACCTAACTAAGTCCAGTGTGTTTAGTTTGGAGGAGTTCCCCTTAAAGAAATGGTTTAAAGTGCAACACCATACTGTGATGCATTTCATTTGATTATTTTCTTCTTTATTTAGAACTTCCATGCATCCTGCTTCACATGAAACACTGAAAATCAACAAAACACAGAATGGAAGCTCTATGAAAGCTTTAATGCCTCCTACCCAGTGTTTACAGTTTCGCTCTCCTCCTCCATGTTTTCTTATCTCCCTTCTGCTGCGGCTGGCAAACCAGTTTAGAGGTGCATTACCACCACCAAATGTCACTATATCAATATTATGTCATTATCATGATATGAGACAATACATCATCTTAGATTTTGGATACTGTTATATTGTGTAAAGGCAGAAGTGATGTCTTTAACTGGTAAAGTGGTGCTTTAACACTGCTTTATGCCCCGAATACATTGCAGAGACTACAAGGCATAGCTCTCACTCTAGACATGGTTTTTCTAAAGCTCTACTGAGGGGCACATTTTTACCGTTGCAAGGTATATACTTTCATATAGACCAACATAGGCTAAAACCCTAGAAGCTCCCATACAAACCTGCATGAGGTTGGTGGAAGTTAACCAGAAACAGACGTTTAAAATGTGTGATTTCTAATGCCATCTGGCATTTTTAGGATAATTTTTGTGCTAAGGAGCTGCAAAATGTTTCATGAGCATATCGGAAGAGGAGTTCATGATTTTTTAAGCTGCTTAGAAGTAAAGCTTGTATGACTGTTTTGGGAGCTCACAGAGAGGAAACACTGTGTTTTATAATCCTTCACGTGGTTTACATCCTTTTTGGCTTAATACTTCAGAGGTGATCGGTGTTGGTGATGCTCAGTCAGAAACGGATGAAAAGACCTCATCCATGACGACAACTAAATGCTAACAGTGTAGCTGTACTACTGAAATCCATTTGTCATCATCATTGATGTACTAGAAGAATACAAAAGAGACAGAAGGAGCACACTGGATATCAACTGAAAACATCACAGAATGAGAAAAAAGGTGACGGGGTAAAGGAGGGAGGGAGAAGTGAGGGGTGGGGTGGTGGCAGGAGGTGAGGGGGTTTGAGGGATGGCTGGGTGGGTGACTGAGATGATGAGTCTGGCTTACGAAGCGAGAGTGGCAGTGAGGGGTGAGCTGGCATCACCAAAGTCATTTCCCAGGCTGATACACGACAACAAGGACGACAGAGATAAGAGAGAAACACAACCGAAGACACTCGCCCGACGTTGGGACAAAAAGAGTCACAACGCAACAAACTACGACAAGAGTGTATCTTTCCTGCAGAGGATGAAACTTTTATTGTCTTGTTAGCTGCCATTTTCCTATTTTAAAAAAGTAGCCCATTTACTTTTCACTGTGTTTTTTTATAAACCTGGTAATGCTCAGCATGATTGGAGGAAAAAAATACCCATTTCTTGCACCAAACTGAATGAGCAGCGGGTGAATATACAAATCAAATCTTCAGCTTTTCATGCAAAATATTCTATTTGACTGTTTTAAACTAGGCATGTAATCCGCAGTGGAAAGCGTAAGCTCATGACTTCATTCCTGCGTTTACTTTAAGCTTGGCTGGTTAGCTGCCAATCTAGGAGGGCTAGCTCGATGAGGAAGGGTTTTTTTCTGGATGGAAGTAGCTGGGTTGGGTTGGTTGAGTATGAGATGAACATGTAAACACGATATACTCACTGAGAAAGAGTCTCACAACACAACATTTCCTACTTTCCCAACAGGAGATAATTGATTTTAAAAGTCAGATCAAATTCCATTCCTCTTTTTTTCTGTTTTTTGTTTCCAAACAAATCCACTCATGCAGGCTCTGAGGTGTTCAAAACCACTTTAAGAATAAAGTGAAACGAAACTAGAGAACATAAAATAATAGAGGAAACAGAAACATAGAAGTTGCG
Source organism: Sparus aurata (assembly GCF_900880675.1). Classification (NCBI taxonomy): domain Eukaryota; kingdom Metazoa; phylum Chordata; class Actinopteri; order Spariformes; family Sparidae; genus Sparus; species Sparus aurata. The sequence goes on from NC_044198.1 coordinate 19,143,005, forward strand.
TTTTTAGAAAAGTAATAATTAGAAAAGCAGGCAGCATAACTTTTTTGCCAAGGAAATGCGCTTTGCTGTATAAAAATAGTTAATTTTATAATATATCTGGCATTATTCTGGACTCAGAGACATGCCACCTCCCTCATTTATGCAGGCAATCTTATAAATAGGCTTTAAGAGCAGCCCTTAAAGCAAACTCAGCCTTAGATTTTCATTGCTATAGCCTCAAAGCTAGCTTACTTTATCTTAATTACTTATCATTTTTGAGCAACTAAGCTAACTTCAAGATGCAAAAACAAAACTAAGAGCCTGTACAACTGGGCGGTGAGCAATAGGTGTGGTCACCGTGTCTCGTCACATTCTCCTGCCCACTCGAGGACTCATGCCACACCCCTGCTGCTCGCTCCTCTGGGAAAAACATCAACAATGCATTTCACTACTACTCATGCAGTGGGGCATGCTGGGGGCAGCTGGCCCGGCATCGTGAAGCGTTAGGAGACCAGAAGGGGAAAAACAGCAGAAGAGGGTCAAGGAATAATCACAGCTGTGCTACAAGGTAATTAACAGAGCAGAGGTAGCTGCATTTGAAAGGTGGGTTAATAGGACATCTGAAATTACAGTGTAACAGTGCAGTACAAAAAAGCCTCAAAAATAGTTAGAAGCAAGACTCAGGTTTTAAGGCTTGAAGTTACATGAAAAAGATGATCTGGCCCTTTGTGCTATACTTTTACTCCTAACTGACCCCAGAGCCTCAGGATGCCGACCACCTACCCGTTTCCACCAACAAGGTAGCTGTAAAATCTATACTATGAACAATAAGGTAGGCACAGACCAAGCAGTTGGTTATACAGCTTGGCACGCAGACACCAGACGAGAGAGACTGCAGCAAGGGTTTGACGTGATCGTGTGTTATGTTCGTCCACACCTTAGGCTTCGACTTGGGGCTGCTGCCGTCGGGCCCGTCCTCACAGGGCTCGTCGGGCCGGCCGCTGGCATTGACCCAGCGGGTCTTGTCGCGCTGGCCGCGCTGGAAGCTGTGTTTCAGCGGGGAGCGAGCACCTGAGTCACTGTCCTCGCCGTATGAATAACCACCATGGGCGGAGGAAGCGCTCTCCACATCACTGTACTTTTTAGCTTTGTCTCGCAATGACGGGCAGCGGTAAGGGTAGCCCGTCCTGTAGCCCTGGGACACAGGAAGACAAGCAACAGGGGTTAGTGAATTAAAGTCAGAGTACAAGTATGATGTGACCGTGTTTTGAAAGAGGACACATCAAATACAAGGACTTTTCAGGCCCAATTCCCTCAATTTCAAGGACCCAAGACAGCATAATTTACCCTAATAACCTTTGGATGTGTTGAATGAATTCAGCAGTTTGAAATTATTCGTGTTGTTAGATCCATTGCGTACACTCCCCCTCCCCTGCAAAACTTCAACTTCATCATCTTTCCTTACAACTCACCAAGTTGTCAAGCATTCTCATGAGAGCCTCAAACTCCTGCTCCCCGACTTGCCACTTGGGGTGTGTAGAAGACCCGTCACCGGCTGGCTCCGGGACCCGTGGGCGTGCCTTGTATTTCCCCGGGTCCAGCATCACCAGATTATCTGGCCCTCCAGCGCTGGCCAGTGTTCGCACCTGAAAGAAATCGGGTTGTGGTGTGGGGGGAACATAGAGACAGACAAACAAACCAAAGACAGGATCCAGAATAGAGAAGGAAAATAAAATGTGGACATGAGGACATACACGAAAACAAAGACATCAACATGAAGGAGGATATAAATGTAGAGAGACAAGGGACAAAGACAATTGTTATGAAAAATGCAGACAGAACACATGGTGCCAAATATAACAACCCAAATGAAAATACACGGTTCTGTAGATCATAGCACAACAATAGCAAGCTGATCATCCTTAAGATTATTTGACATGACATTAATGTCCTCTGTACAAGGCTCCGTGTGTGTCCTACCTGGATCTCACAGGCAGTGACCAGATTGTGGATGTAATAGAAAGCTTCCTCCACTGTTTCGCCAACAGTCACCAAGCCATGATTTCTCAGGATAAGAACCTGCGACAGGGGAAAAGAAAAAACTTTACCACATAAAAAAGGCGCAATTCTCCCCTGTGCTTTTGACATGAATTTAGCGGGATATATTATGAAACTCAGCTGTTACCTTGCTGTTAGGCCCGAGGTTCCTCTGTATGAGAGTACATTCTTCCTCGTCCACCAGAATGCCGTGGTAGTCATGATAGGCCACCTCACCCAGAGACAGTGCCTCAGGTGAGATGGGCAACAGGCCGCATTTCATTGCTGACACCTGCAACCATACAAACAACATATGACATAAGAATATAAATGGGTCATTGTCTGTGTTTAGTACGATTACTAAGCATACAGTGTCCCTTACCGCAGCACCTGCAGCTGTGTGTATATGTACAATACACTTGACGTCGGGCCGTGAAGCATAGATGGCAGAGTGGAGGGTGAAGCCGGCCTGGTTGACCCCGAGATTAGTGCTGCCCCGGTCCACCATCTCCCCCTGAAGGTTTATCTTCACCTGGAGAGCAGGACATATATCAAGAAGTAAGTTCAATGACTTTTTTTTAGCACATTTTAATGGATAAGAAGTGAACTTATTGTTTTATTCAGTGAAAACAAAAGAAAAGACATGCAGGTCTTCTCACCAGACTGGAGGCAGTGACTTCACTGTACAGCAGCCCAAAAGGGACAATCAGGAAGCGTTCATCGTCTGAGTTCACCCTGACCTAGAAAACAAGAGAACAGTCACATTAGATTATAGTGTATGCACTATATATACACACACACTGTACAAAGATTATAGTTAGCTCCAACTAAATTGAAGCAATTCATAAACAGACAATAGTTGTCTTCGCTGAACATCCCAAGTTTGGCACTGTGATCTTCATTTAAGACAAAATTTAGACAACTGCGACCTCGGCAAAAACCTTGCTTGCTCTGAGTGATGTAAGGAGGAATAATGTTGCCATGGAGTCACCTGAAGGCTACAACTTGTAGCATTACCAGTTCTTGCTTGCGGTGCACCCACAGATTTAAAGACAACTATCACTTTATTAGTTTGGTACTGAAGGAAATTTAAGAAAGTGATAATTCGCAGTCAAGTTCTGGAGTTATACAGCGCGCCTTTCTACTCTGATTTGTAACCAAATTCATTGTTGATTATTCTGAGTGGAAGTCATAATAAATCTGAAATTATGTGTGACACAAATTGTGGCCATCGGGCACAGCTCTTCAATGGGCTGTGTGTCACAGCAAATGCTACTGTTCTGGGAAATGACAATGTTGGCGAGCGGACCAAATCAGCGGGTCGGACTAAAATTAATAACTTCCTGTTGTTTTGAAACCTGCAAGCTCCAGTCCCTCTCAGCTCATGCAGTACGTCACTCCAGCTCCGCTATCAAGGGTTATACTAAAAGACTAATTGTGAATCATATCCTCACTGAACTGCTGGATGACAAAATTCAGTCAACAAGGCCTCTGTATATCAACAATGAAGCCAATCTTACTGTGAGGTGGTTGTAGATGAGCTCCGACCAGCCAAACAGGTCAGCAAGTCGATAAAAGGCAGCCAGCTTGCAGCGAAGCAGCTTCTCGCCTTTGTCATAGGAAATGGAGTCTGAGCCACGCAGATCATTTACGGGAGTCACCATACCCAAACCTGACAGGAAGAGAGAGGGTCAGACAGGCAGACTGGGTTTACTTAAATGAAAGAAGCTGAGAAATAATAGTGAGAAGAACGAGACACTAAAAGGGCAGAAATGGAAACATCCAGTGCTCTGTATGGAGTAAAATAAGACCCATCCACTCCAACAAGACTCTTTGTCCAGAAATTAACTTTGACGTGCGGTGCATTACTCATTATGAGCACAGACATCGTAAAGTTGAGGTCAAAAAGTCACACACAAACACACACACACTCTTTCTCCTCTCTGCTTACTCATGTTGAGCGCCGCCATGCCTCCTTGTGGTGCCGCAGGATACATGGAGGGCATGCTGGTGGTCATGAAGTCTGCGATCTGCTGCAGAGCCAACAGGCTCGTGGGCGTCTTGCCCTTCTTCAGCTGATCCTGGATCATTGTTTCCAGCTCATCGCAGAATGCCTGCCGGTCATCAACGCAGACAGAAACACAAAAAATCAGAAAATTATAAGGGCCAAAAAAGAAAAACATTTGAAGACAGAATGACTGAAAAACAAAGCAGAATGGGGCACAAACAGGCAAAAGACTCAAAAAAAAGATTGACAGGTATATTATTGGAAATTTAATACACTGACACCATGTTTAAACACCTTGTTTGCAACTCTGTTAAAAATACTGACATGGTGTTCATCCTAAATCAAGTTTCAAACATTTGGGAGATGATTTCTAGATCTAAATCTGAACAGAAGAGACCCTCCACCTCACTAGGCTTAAGTTACTTTAAGTTCCATGAACATTAAGTATGCAGCCAAACATACACTCAGCTGCTGTACATCTAGCTAAAACTAGATATAACAGTTGAAGAATAATTGCAATAACTTATATTATTGCAGTGTTATGTTTATAGGCCCTTTAAAAGTTTAGAATATTCCAACGTTGGATTTGTTATGTGAAAAAAATAACTGTACATTATATAAAACCACAAAACCAAAACAGTAATTAAAACTGTGAAATACAGTTAGGGTCTGCACCCAAGTTTAACCATAGTATTGGTAATACAGGTGTCATATTGGCTGAATTGTTGGTGACATTCTCAGCAAACGTAACACAACAGGCAATATCAAGGTCAGCCAAAAAAGTTCAGGTTCATGTACATATATTGATAAGCCAATAATGTTATTATCACGACAGGCTTGGACACAGTAACCCGCTTGATGTCTCTCAGCAGTGATCTGAACTCAAAAACATCATATAAACACCATTCTGGGCCTTTTTTTCCCCCAGGACCTGAATACATCAGTGCTTTTCATACATACATACATACAATAGGCCTTTAAAACAGTGCTGCTCTCTGGCATTCAGCTGCTCACAGACACACTGTTGATCAGGAATAAGCTGGATCCATCATGTGATGTTGGAAAGGCTGCTGCCCTTTCACTATAAGAGCCTATTCACAATTTAAAATGCTGGTTATGGCAGCGTTCATCAACTGTGACCCCAGTATTCTGTCAGTTAATGTATGAACTGAATCTGAATGTGAATGATTTAATGCGTCTGTTCCACTGACCGGGCTCTGCAGTATCATAGAGACCCTCTTCCTCTGCTCCATCATGTTAAAGTCCTGCCGCAGGTCGGGCGCCATGTTTCTCTCCCTCTGGTACTCCGGACTGCTTTCATCCACCCGGTCAAAGTACCGCTCCTTGTGGGGGGCTGTGGTGGGAGGTGGAGCCGTCACCACCCCGGCACCTGAATCGCCGTTCATCCTTGGCTGGCGTCCTGTAGAAATGGATAACAGACATTGCTTGGTCAGACACCTGTTTCCTAATTTGTCGCTAGATCTGCATGTGGTATCAAAGTTAAAGTCTATGGCACAGAATTTGTCACAATCACACTTTTCAACCATCTGTGCAAAATTAAAAATGATTAAGTCTAAGACAATAAGATGCTGACAGAGAGAAACAGAGGTGTATGAAATAAGGAACTGAGCTTTGCAAGTCATTAGACCAGAAAGCCAATCACACAGGCCAAACTGTCTTCTACTTCCTGTTAAAATCATGTGACCACTCTTGGGCTTTCAAATGGGCCCAAATGGGCTTTCATTGATTTCCACAATGTGTTTCCTGGAAACACAACACCACTCTGCTGTCAAGGCTGGGCAAAGGAAAGTAAAGCAAAAACTGGAAAAAGAGCCAAAAGGTTTCTGAAATTCAGCCTGAAAAATAGTAGAACTAAAAGACTTAATCATCACGCAGGAATTTCTAATATATGTTATGGTTATTGTAACATTAGGGATCAAAAGTCAACATTTAGCTCAAATCTTTATCATTTATCTCCTTCAACTGACAACAACAGGGAGGATTTAGAGACATGAAGAGGAGAGTGACAGATTTCCTATAGATCCATGTCCATCCAGCTGGCTGGGTGTATATGAGGATAAATGGGCTCTGCCTGTCTGTCACAGTACAGACAGCTCGAGCCCTGACTCTGAAGGACACGGACACATTTTTGAGCAGAGGGAAATGTGTGTGTGCAAGCATGTACGGGTAATAGAAGGGGTGCTCTGGCAGAAAGTGATGCAGCCCATTAGTCCACATCAATACAAATGTTCAGCCAAAACTGCCATGACAACTGCAGACCAAACCCAAAGCATCCAGTATCACACTGAGCGCTGACAGAGGCTCTTTCTGTTTCTGTCTGCTTTGATCGCTTTTCTGAGTTTTTCCACGAAATCAAACCCAAACATTTGCACAAAAATCACAGGTCACCTGCTCCAATCAAGGCTTTTTGTGTGTTTTAATGCTGTCTGTCTGAATCTAGCCAAACAATATTTTGTCCATTAAATTGAAAGTAAATGTTCAAAACATGAAAAGGCAGAAAGGACTCTAACGTTGAGAAGAAAATAACAGTTTACATTTTTTAGGCTGACTGGGCAAACAGCAACAGATGGACATGTAGTAACACAACCTCATCAACATGTTCACGTTCTCACCCATTAGCACTCAGTGGTCATAATTTCAGTATTTCACGAGTGCTCAAAACTCAAGGGTCGGACCGGACCCATCTTTGAACTCTGCCTTGATTTTATAAAACAAGACATATTAACAGCATCCCGTCTAGATTTTGCAAAACGTATTAAAAGGGTTATCCTGGACTAAATTCTCAACAACATAATTTATTGAGATAAATGTTAAAATAAAATACTGTATGAAGTCTTACGCCTTCCTCGTGTGAAGAAACTCCAAACACGGTCCACAGATGAGGTAGTGGTAGCTGGGGTTAAGACCCATGGCTTTGCAGCAACATCTGCCCCCGATGTCTGAAAACCAATTCCTCTCACATTTTTCTCTTTTGTATCTCCTCTCTGCCGTTTTATATTAATCATAAACACAGCCTTCATTTGCAGATACCAAATAAAGAATATGGGAAAGAAAACGTCTCTGCAAACGTTCAACAAGGAAAACTCTGTTGCTCTGTCTGACTGGTGTGATTAGGACATCAGTTATTAACAGAAGAATAAGGACATCAGCAATTAGCCCTGCTGCCAAATACTCTCATTAGGGAGAAAGCGTGTGTCTCTGGCCTGTTATTAATGCAAATGCATCTCAATGCACTGCAGAAAAAAAAGCAGACTGGTTTGCGGCTAGCAAAGCAACAACGGTGGGATGCACATGGAAACCTGCCTTATAAACACATCAAAATAACTTGCGAACAAATACATGGGTTTATTCTGATCGAGACAAACAGGGCTGGTATGTCTAACATTTTAAAGAAAGGTACATGACAACGCTGAAGTCTCTGCATCCCCTCCAAGACTGGCCTGTGTCAGCCCGGTTAACAGGAAGATGGTCTTAATGTTTCTAGACTGCCGGTCTGACCTCATTCCCTCTGGTCTGCTGTGTTTGCTGCCTGTTGTTCATGTTGATGTTTACTGCGAGTGGCAATGAGGAACATCTAACATGTCGGCTGCTGACAACGGGACAACTGAAAAAAATGACCAGAGCTAAGAGGATTAAACATTGATGATATTCTTCAGGGTGACCTTTTTGGTTCAGAGAGGAGAATATACTTGTTTGGAAATCCACTGGAGAGGCAAAAAACCAAGTCAGCACTTTGACTAATGTATCCACTCTTGTTTAAGCTATTGACGTTTCACATAAAATCTAATTTATTCCAATGCAGTTGCAGTAGCCTAAAATAAAAAATTCTGCCGTGATTAGTATTATAATCAATCAACTGAAATGTTAAAATTTGGTCACTATTATTTTAAATAAACTATATGACCTGTGGTTTATGCACACCAGAGCACAGAGAAATAGTTCCAAAATAACCTGAATTAAGAACTTGATATTAATGCTAAACTCGCTCACAACGACCCTCATCTCTATGCACTGAAGCACTGCAGGGATTGTGTAACAGGATCCTTTGTGTGTGTCAAGGCTGCCGTCAGTTCAGACAGAGTCCAACACTGCAGTGCACGCTACCAAAAAAAAATCTGCCAACATCTGCAAATACAGGTCGAATGGACCATGAGTATTTGTTAAATCTGCAGGAAGGAGAAAAATAAAAGAGGAGCAGCAGGAGTGAGGAGGACGATATCGGAAGATATGCAGAGAGTGGTGGTGCAGCATTTTCTGCTCTCTGTCAGTATAATCACCTCAGTATTAGAGTAAACAAAGCAAGGAGAGGTTAAAAGGGAATACATTATGCTGTATAGTCCATTAAGAAATGTTAGCAATGGAGTCAAATTAGGCCACCAACATTTCAAGGAGCATTTGCTTGAGTAAACTCATTTCCTGCTGCACTTTGTCTTGCCACAAATGTTAACTGCATCACTCCAGCTGTGCAAAATCCAGCACAAACGCCTGAAGAGCATGTTTTTAAAAATACGCTCAAACAAATGTCAACATCTCAAAGTTGTTTATTTCTTGTGGATAATGTAGCAACAAAACTGGCCATAGATGCAGGAACTGTCTTCCATCTGTGCTGAATGTTGTCATCACACAACCACAGGCGCCCCCGCCTCACCAGAGCCCCTACATCTCCTCTTTCCTCAGATGTGTAGGTGCAGGGGGCTCGGCTAGCCTCCGCTCCTGTTGAGAGTGCAATCGCTATGGAAACCAAATACATTACCATGGAAACACGGGACAGCCTTTAAAGATTACTGTTACGCAAGAACAGCTGTAGGACAACATCGCGCTGCATGCCAGTCTGTGTCACAAGGCGCACACATTCAAACTAATGTGTTACACGTGTTACATTTGACTCCAAGCTCAACAAGTTCAGAGGTTTGTGTGCACTCCTAGAAATTAAAATAAACCGAATTTAAAAAAAGCACATTTGTTTTAACCGGAAAATGTTCATCTCTTCAACCTGAACCTTCTTTAGTCGAGACACAATCAGACTGAGCATTAAAGACATGCAGTAATGGTAAAAATCGAACATCTTGTGATGACCTGTGTCCCCAAGGGCAGGTTCACCCTGGTTTCCATAACCGCACCCATTCAATAATGTGCATCGGAAAGTACCCTGCCCTTATTGAGTGGAACCAGGGGTGTGTCTAAAGCTGCAACTCGTGCACCACCCTGCAGATGTTGGGGACTTTATAGCAGCACTGAGTGACAGTATCTGGTCATGCTTCTATAGACTGTAGCATGGCCTGATGACCTCTAAGAGTTCAGCAGGTCTGGAAAAAACAGACACAACACTGACGGTTAGGCGTACAGGAAAACCAGTCAGACAAACATACTTTGGGCCAGCCCAGGCTGGAGGCAAGTGTCAAGACTATCTCTTATGTTCTGTTTAACATCGTATGCACACCAAAAGCTGCTACTTCTGCCTCCATTTTATTGTGGATGTTGAAAACCTCTTGACTGTACGCATCCAAGGGGGTTCTTGTATCTAAGCAACAGGAACATGTTGTGATGATGAATCAAGCATCACATTCATACAGTTGGGTATATGCCACCTGCTTTTGAAGGAGATCTGAAAGATGCTGTGATTTGTCAGTGCAACAATCAAGGTTTTTTTACTTTGATAGTGCAGAAGTTAGCAAAGGAAACAGCAGCCTATGGATAAAAGCACTGGACCCCTTCTATACATGCTCACTGTTCTTAACTTGGTGGTCACAGACAGCTTTTTAAATGTCTTTATTTAGACCAAAAAGTGCATTTCCAAGAAACTACTGGCTTCGAATAAATCGCTTTCACTGAGCTGAATTTGTGGATCTTTTTTTATCCTATCTATTAGTACTAAATGATCATTTGTATTTTCATTGTCTTTGTCATATGAACATGTGTTATAAACACATTGCAAAAGATGATCAAATTTGACCTGGATCAGATGGAGCCCTGGATACATGGTCCAAGCATTTACATTCTTTGGAAAATCCAATGAAACCTCAGCTAGCTGTCAGCTACCCTCAGATTTAATGGTTTAAATTTGGCGATGACTATGAGGCAAGCTAGCACAATGCCTGAGGAAGGAGAGAAGAGCTAATGTGGGCACTTTTAATATTTGTTTCTTTACCATAGGCCAAACTACCGTCAAACTATACTGGCTATCTGAAATAAAAGGTAATGATGCAATAATCATACAAATCCAAAGCAACCCGAATTCATTTCCATATCCACTGACCCGATAAGATCAGCATAACAATCTGTGTACAAGGAGACAACAACTACAAGAGGATTACTAAATGAAATGGATCGAGCACAAACTACGAAAAAACAGTGTCAACATCAGACAAGCTTTGACATGGGAAATGGAAAAAGAGGCAGGCCAAAGAACACCTGGCAACAGCATCAACAAGCAGATTTCAAGAGACGCATCTGGTATCAGATAAAAGGAAAAGCTAATGAACAAGAACTCTAGATGTCCCTTGTCTGCAGCCTATACTCCAGGAGGGTTGTTAGGCATAAATTAGTATTTTGCAGTATGTATCATCAATCTGCTCTGACAGCAAACAGCCCCTCTTGGTCATGTGCTTGGACAACATACATCTGCACACTCGAAGGGGAAATGAACAGGATGCCGTTGCGTTAAACATAAGATTGAATTTCCTTGGGATGAATAATGCAAACTGATGTTTTGAACTTGACACCACTCAATGCAGATGTTTCCACTCTCCATGGAGGCTGAAAAAACATGGCAAAGCTATATGAAAAGGAGCACCCTGCTGCCCACTCTCCCACGGTGGCTGTGTTGTTCTGAACGTTAAATCACTGGGCGTACATTGTACATGTTTCAATTTTTAGCATAACGCTCTTTTGAGAGGCGGAAGCTTGCACTAAAGACTTATTTTCAGCATGACTAAGCTCTCTGAGAAAGGAAAGCACTCTGAAAAGGATCCATTAAGTTTGTTCCAAAAATATGCCAATCATACAATCGGCAGTGAAAAGATCGTTATGGTGTTTTTTAAAAATGGCCTCAAACTCTCTCTATGTAACTGTTGTGTGTCTACTTGTGTGTGTGTGTGTGTATATGTGTATGTATATAGCTGGTGATTCAAGCAGTTTTCAGACACTTGAGAGAAGCACTCAGATGTGGCTCTTTATATCTCTGAGCTGGATGCCAGTCATTACTGGAGACAAAGAATCCACTAGCAACTGCTCTTTAGTGTGTGTGTGTGTGTGTGTGTGTGTGTGTGTGTGTGACAGACCCCTAACTACTATGACTGGTAGGAATGCATTAGGTGACATTTTAGCACTGCCGAGTGTACCAGACAGTGATTGACACACAGAAGTCGTGCTATTCTTCACAACATGAGCTAACAGCGCACAAACTTAAATATAGTGTTGAAGAAAATGAGCAGGCAGCAGCAAATATGCAATTACTGACCTCACTGTTCAAACTACAACAATTAAGGAAGAAAAAAGGCAAAGCAATCAGCTCTGGTTATCATCTCACACAGCATGCAAAAATATGTTGGTTTTTTTATATCTTCAGATCCATTTTAACAATAATTAATCATAATATGACACTATATCGTCTTAAATGTTGGATAACATTATCTTTGATTAACCAATATGTCTCGTTTATGGCCTAAACTCATTATTAATGATTAAGGAGACCGAAAACATGCATCTAAAACTGATGTACATTTAGATAACATTACATTTATATTAGATTTCAAAATATATGGATAAATATCATCTGGAACAATATGGAATAAGAATGTCTGGATATTGTTTGGAGTGAGGATTATTAAAAAGGTAAGGAAATCATTGTTTGAATGACTAAATATCAGAAAATATATTATATCTATACATTTCATTTGAGACAAGACAAATAGCTCTGCAGACACCGCCTACAACATGCATTTTTGAAATGTTCTGTATGTTAACCTCACCATCTGTGAGACAACCAGCATGGGAAAGGTATTATCTGTTACTGACTACCAAGGCCAGACCAGACGCTGTGTTGTGCTAGCATGTGAGTACAGTGGCTGGGGGTTTATCTGGCCGTTGCATGTCATATGGGACCGAGTGGTGGAAGATTGCTCTCTGGAACAACACACCCCTCCCTGGACAGTTTCCCTATAGTCTCACACTCAGGCCTCTACTATCATGTGTGCATCTGTGTAGCATTCTGCCGGATAAATATTTGACCCGAAAACAGCCACATAGATTGACAAACTCTTTAGTGACCTCTGTGGTGTCAATGAAAGTTCAAGAATGGTGGTTTTCACATCTCTATCTTAAACAAAGCCCTGCTAAGTGACCACATATGGGGAGGAAGGAAGGACAGAGTGAAATAGAGAGAACGAACCAGAAATGAAGAACACATTTTCAGCTGCACTGCAGTCAAGGGTGTGGGCGTGGGGAGTGGGAGTAAAACAAACACTTTATATCTAGAGTGAGTGTGTATTTAGGTGTGTAGTAGTGTTCTGTGTGTGTGTGTGTGGAGGGTGGCAACATGGAGCCAGACTGACAGAGCTAAGCTCCCTCCCTCCATTGGGAATTTCACTCATTCTAACAGAATTACCAAATCCAGGGAGTTACCGTCCCTTAACACACACACACTCACAGACAATTTATCTTGGCAGTTTGGCTCTGCTAATCCTCATACTGTACGAGGGGGAAGGGACTTCACAGTGGACTTCGTAATGAACTCAGACACAGCAACGACTTAGTGGTCATGTTTTGGGCCTAAAAAACAAACTATCAGATTATTATCACATCTCAATCCTCTGCCAAGGAGGTTGTGTTTTCACCAGTGTCCATTTGTTGGTTAGATGGATAAGGAGTATTTAGGTGGCTGGTATCTATGAGTGAATACAATTTGATGCGGATAAAAGGGACTGTTGGGCCTTGGCGGAGGTACGTACTCTACTGAGTGCCATTCTATTTATGTCTTAAATGACTTTGCTAACCTTTCGGCCTATAAAAGTGAGAAAATACTTCTCATGGCCCAACTTGACTTTGCGAATGCTTATTTAGCCAAGAACATGAAGACAATCAATTTACAACCATATAAACTTTAGATAAGCAGCAAATTATCACATCTGACAAGTTTGAAGTCACATCTGTGTGGTAAATTACTTGCTGAATGACAATGAATTACAATATAATAATATCATCATGATTAGATCAGCAACTAAATGGCTGATTTCATTGCCAATTAGTCTATCAATTATTTTCTTTATCAAGCAAGCAGTTGTTTGGTCTATAAATATCAGAAAATGGTAGAAAATAGCGGAAAATGTTGATCAGTGTTTCCAAAAGCCCCAGATGACATCCCCAAATGTCAAATTTTGTAGGAGTCAAGAAAGCAGAAAATATTCACATTTAGGAAGCTAAAATCAGAGGATTTTCAATTTTTTTTCTTAAAAAGAAAAAACTCATCCCAAGCAATCGCTTATCAGAATAGTTGGTGATTGATTTAATAGTTGATCGATTAATTGTTGCTGCTCTAATCATGAAGCTTCTGTTTGGCATTTTTTGCATTTTTCCACTTCTAACATACAGTGTGTTTTATACTGAGTCGGCTCAAGTTTTACATCCATCTTTTGTTATAGTTTTTGGTTTCTATTATCCCTTTTGTTCATTGCATCTTACCTATAAGACGAGCTGCAATGAGTAGTCGAATAGCCGATCAAAGAAAATTCAACATCAACTATTTTGCTAACTAATCAATCGTTTTAGTCATCTTGCAAGCAAAAATGGCAAACATTTGCTGGTTCTTGCTTCTTACATGTGAGGATCAGATGCTTTTCTCTGTGATATATGAAAGTGAATAAAGGCATTTTGGATTTTGGACTATTGGTTGCATGAATGAAAGAACTGGACAGCCCTTTGGGTTCTGGGAAATTCTGAGATTCTGTAAAAAAAAAAAAAATTAAATACAAAAAAAAAACCCATTTGGATTAATGAAGACCTTTTTCTGGTGCAGTGTGGTATAAGGTTTCCTCCTGCACTGAGAAAAGGACAGGGTGAGAAGTAATGTGCTTTTGACAGAGAGACGTGAATTAGCACAGTTATTATCATGCAGGACATTGTGCCAGCTGATCAACAGGAAACTGCTCCATCAGTGGATGTAGCTCAATATCCTCTGCTTCACAACACGCCCCAGACTAGAAACACACCTACACAACAAGAAACGTCGACCCGAGCAGCATAAAGAGTCCATATGAAAAGAGCAACAGCAATCCTGTGAGATGCAAAATAACACAAGCACAGGCCTGCTCGGAGTGTATGCTAACCACACTGGAGGTAAAACCCACCCGGGGAAAGTGTGTGTGGCCGTGGGCTGTTATTGTTCAATACAGGCCACCGTTAAAGAGGACACGACTTAACTAATTCTCAATGAACCGTACAAAAATACTCGGTTTACAGTGTAAAACGTACACCGCCACCTCTCTGCAGACTCCAGCGTCCAACATATTAGCAGAACAGTGAGAGCTCGCCGCCACACTGAAACACAACGAGACTACAAACATTAACGGAAAACACACATGGGTCAACGGACAAATGCTCGCGCTGAAATGCAAAACGTATCGATTATTTCCGTACTTACCCTCTCTTTGATGAAGTGATGAGATATAAACAGTGCTCGGTGAAAGCGGGACGGCGGCTTTCACTATTTTTATCCCCGACCCTGATGATTTCAGAGTGGGTTTATCTCTCTGCGCTTGTCGTCCCTCCGTCGCTCCGCCCCTCCGCCATCATCTCACTTGGGTGCGGCAAAGTTGTTGATCCGTGGATCGCTATTGGCTGGTGAGAGGCACGTGACGGCACCGTGGGAATCTGATTGGTGGACGCGCTCTTTGCCCGCCCCGCAGGAAGGGGGCGTTCGGTCGAGACGTTCAGTTATGACTTTACTGCTAAAGCCATGGAGCTGATAGGAGTAGATCCTGGTAGTGGTGGAGGAAGTACTCAGATACTTTACTCAAGTAAAAGTACTAATACACTCTGTAAAAATACTCTGTTAAAAGTCCTACATTGATTTTTTTGTATTGTTTATTCTATTACATAAACACCTACGTAAAATAAATAGAGTACATTTTAGGAAAGAGGTAAAGTTACAGAGACAAACATACTTATTAGGTCATATTTATCACATATGCCAACACATTCCCTTAGTGCATGTCCTCACACATACAAATTAATAAACACATATATCTACACATGAAACACATGTATCACAAAAAATAACATGCAATGTTTAATTGTGTTTTCTTTGTGGCTTTAAATATGCAGGCTTTACCCATCATAAGGATGAGGTTATTTACATGTTTTCCTTCTGCTTCCCTTGAATCACCAAATACTACAGTTAGAGGAATATTAAGCTTCCACTTTTTAACTTCAATCCAGAATAATGCTACTTCTTAATTTATATCAAGCTGCTTGAGGCTGAGGGGATTGTGCAATTGTTTCTTGTTGTTGTTGTTTTTTTGTTTTTTTTTGATTTACCAAGGGGTTTAGTGCTATACTGTTAAATGCAATCTACTGTTGTGACTGACAAAGCTGGAACGGTTGAGTCTAGGAAACTTTTCCCTATGGGGTATCTCATTGTATTGTATCGTATAAAGTAAATATAATCAGGGAAATGTTTTGGAATAGTTTAAAGTAAAAGTCCAACTTTCCCCCTTGCCTCACTTTATTATTACTTATGCATGAAAATAAAAGCAGGACTGATTTTGTTTTTCACTATTCTCTAAGCAGACAACTGCATCAATATTTGGTTTCCTCCTGAATACAAAAATTACTAATACAAAATTACTAATTTCTTCATAAACAATATGGCCTGTTGTTAAAATACTGTTTTTATCTGTTGCTTTTTCAAGATTGAGCAGTGAGCCTTCGTATCTGTAGAAAAAAACAACCGTTGCTTATATCCGGATTAAAACGGTGATCTGACTGGACACCACTGGGTCACTGCTACTCTTGATCTGGACCTAGGGCGTCAGTCTCTAAAATCCTGGCTACAGCCCTGCCTGGACCTGTCTAGAAGTATTAGCTTTATCGTATTAATGCACTAATGTACTACTTATGTTGACAACGTGACACTTATTTTTGTAACTGTAATCATGTTGTGATTTCACTCCATAACTTAAAACACATTTCTTTGTCCATTGTGTGAAAAGTGACGCAAAATAATGAAAAACATATTGATGTGAACTGAGAGCATTTTACTCAGATGAACTGGATTTTATTCTATTATCGTTTTTAGATAATGCACACCCCTTTGAATTTATTTCAGCCACATCAACTGAGCAGTCAAAGGGTATTTATTTGTACTATTCTTGGGTATCTAAAAACACTGTTTCACAGTTGTGATGCAACAGAAGACCAAATGTTGACTTTGTGATGCAAGTCAGTAGGCTATTTTAAAACCACTCTGATGGCACTGAAGGGCATCACATCACTATGATAATGTCCTCAGTCGATTCGCAAACGTTGTACACTGCAATACACATGCAATTGTAAGAATTATGTGCTAATTTGTCGCCAGGGGGCGCAGCTCATTGATTGATAGAGATGTTAGGCGGGACTTCCGGTGAAAACAAACCCAAAGCCACTTCATGCACAATCTCTGAAATATAACACCTCCTTTTATAGTCCTTGGCAGAATAATATAGACATGTTGCAGGTAGAAACTGCGCAACAAGTAACACCTGTGGGGTCTGCACATGCGCAGGACGCAGGGTACTGGTTCTTCAAATATAGGCCAGAATGGCATGTTCAGTACTGTGCCACTAGATGGTGATACTGTGCCACACTGGTATTAGTCAACCTCCATTTATCTCCTGCAAAATAAAAATGAGAAAGAAATGAAATAACCAACCTGACAAGAGTGTACACACAGCACCATTATTGTAGGTTAATAATTAAGCTTAAATAAAAAAAGATCTATTAATGATCCGAGGAAAGTTGGATAGGAAACTTTCCTGATGGAGGGAAGAAGTACAAAGATCTTTTACTTAAGTAAAAGTACAAATACCACAGTGTAGAAAGACTCTGTTACAAGTAAATCCACGCATTCAAAATGTTATTTTAAGTAGTATTTAAGTATAGACATAACTGACATCTAAATATACTCACAATACCAAACAAATAGGCTAAGTATTCATCAAGGAGAACAACCCATTTCTGATGCATTTATAACATGTAAATCACATAAAAGTTGCAGCTGGTTAAAGGTGGAGCTGATTGTGACTAATACAGACTGACTTAATCTATAATACATATTTACTTGTTTATTGTTGTATTGATCTGAATCTGAGTGTGTATAAACATACAGGCTATTGAAAGTATTTTTAATGATCATCCATAACATTTGCTGTGCATCAAGATTCTTGAATTAAAAAGTAAAACAGAGAGTAAGCTTCTATTTTGAACCCCTCAGTTGAGTACTTTTGTATTGTGGCCCTGACCTCTGAGTCTCGTGGTGTCAATCCTGTCCCGTACCAGTCGACACACACACACCACGCACACTCCCCTCTTGACTGATCTCAGACCAGCGCCGGCCCCTTCCAGTGTTGTGAGTGATTGTGGTCTGCCTTGTAGCATGGATACACCAGCTAGGGACGCTAAATATATCCAACTGGTGTGTCTGAGGGGCTCAGGCATGAAGATCATATACTTACACTGGAAATCTACACCTAACTCTTTTACTTTCTCATCTATTGTGTGTGTGTGTGTGTGTGTGTGTGTGTGTGTCTGCCTCCCTGTCACATTTATATGCTGGCCGTTTATCTGGTAGTTTTATCTAAAGCAGTATTCAAATGAGCTTCACTGTCTGGTTTCTGTCTGTCAGTCTGTTCCTCTTCTTCTAACGGCCACAATTCAAGTGTTAAAATGTCATTATTTTGCTGAGTGACAGTAAATGAACCACCGATGAGTGTGCAGACAAACAAGAAAAGATTTATCGTTTGAAAATCAGATTAAGAACATAAAATATGTCTTTAAAAATGCAGATCTGCCTAAGTGGCAACAAATCATTTTAGTGCCAGTATGACGTTTGGGTTTCAGCACACATTCCTCTGTCACCTGTTTTCTCTTAGCAGCACATGTCACGGAGTGAGTGAAGATAAACCCAGCTGCTTTTCGTATTCATTTCAGGCAGCACTTACCGTCCCCTTTTAACTTCAGCCAGCCCTCAACTCTAAGCTCTCGAATCACCAGGGGCTGATATGAAAATAAACAATTTGTAGTATAGCCGATGATGCCTGGGAGTGTTAGCATATTTACGGATACAGCCTAATTCCTCCTTGTTGAAGCAAAAAGGACGTTATAGATTTACCGCAGCTCAACAGGTAAAACTCTTGACAATTATTATTCAGTCAACCCACAAAGCAGCCACAGAGGTAGACTGCGACGCCATTCTATCTACTACCCGCAGCAATCTGTCTTTACTCAAAGATGGTATTGTATTCGGCCCTGCAGTGCCATGGAAAGCCCCTCTCCCTCCTCCTCTGTCCTGCACAATGAGACAAGGGTCAGTCTGTCTTTCCTCCACTGTGTTTTTGATTCACTCCTCCTTTAGGAAAATGTTGTGCAAACTTTGACCTCCAACAGTGACCTTTTTAAACTCCCTGGCCCGACCTACAGAGCCCCCTCAGCCAACGGTTTAAGGTAACCAACTCTTCACCAGGGTCGTAGCTAGCTGCCACAGAGGACATGGAGGTCATGTTGTCGGTCATATTTTTGGAAATCTGTATGGTTTAATGATACTACAGGGAGTTTGATGCTGATTTGATAGTTGCTAAAAACTAAAATTACTTAAATGATGACATGAACATGATTAAATTGAATAAAAAGGATTTTGTTTTCTTCCCCAGATTAAATAGATAATATTCACCCGGCAGCCCCTTTCCCCTCAGGCCAGGAAAAATACAAGAATAATGTTATACTGCTCTCGTATAAACATGGAAAATATCACAAATTATAATTTCACTACTTCCTGATTGATCGGCAATTGGCCACTGTTTGATTACATCCAGTGTTTTTCACTTCAAGGCTTAAATAAATGTCAGGAGGATGTGCGTTGATATTTTTAAATCAAATTTATGCCTTTCCCTATTTTATTGTGTAAGAACAGTGATTTTATCTAGGAAGTATGTTAGCTGTTGTCTAATGGAAGCTAATGATCAATTATGTTGCTGTAACCTACCTTAAAAAGAGGAAAAGATGACGTTTTTCCACTCTTCATTGTATCTTCAGTGGCAAAAAAATAAAAATAAAATCAGAAAATGGTTAAATGATAACAGGATTTAACTTTTACAGGATTTTTGACCTGGATCAAAGCAGCATGATGTTTGAGTAAAATGGCCACCACGTGATTATGGTCTAAACCTGTAAAGAGTGATAGGGCGTGGACAGTGATTAAGGGAGAAAATAAAACTATAATTGAACATACATTTTAAAAAAAAAAGTTGCTGACTCTATTGTTTTTATACATCTCTGACAGTAGCTACTGTTAGCTTGTTAGCTAAATTAGCGATGCAGCTAGCCCAGCGTTTACACTAGATGCTGGGAGATTTTTATTAAGGTCCTGGTAATTGATTAATTATTTCAACTCTGTATTGATTAGTTATTTAATTAAAAGTTAAACGGCTCATTGACTTATCAAGGAAACCATCTACAAATGAATGCCTCTGTTGCAATTGGCTAATTGATTAATTGTCAACTGTCAAATTAATCCCCACAGATTTTCCAGGCCTGGGGCTAGCTGGTTAGCATGCTAACGTCAGTTGATATCTCAACTGAACAGGACGTATAAAGGTCTTTGACTAACTTAAGTAACAGTTCAGTTCAGTTTTGTATTCACATTCTGCTGATAACATCTGAATGTTTGAGTTTGAATGTTCTGAATTCGTAGCAGTTCTTCCACGACCACAGACTTCCTTACCACCACCTCCTCCTCCACCACCTCCCCCTCCACCCCGCTGCACCCTCCCCCTGACTGTTGATATCGCAGCCCGGAGAGGTTTGAATCCAGTCGGCCGCCATGCTGAGCTGAGAGAGACGGAGCGACACACTTAACTTTGTCACGCTTGCTGCCTCTGCTGCTGCACCCAGACTCATCTCCGTACGCACCGGGGACAAGGAGGAAACACTTCCCCAAGGTGAGTTGCATTACACACTTTCACTTCTTGGCGGGGTTAAACTACTTTTAAAAAGTAAAAAGCCGGGACGTTTTCTCTCGTTATATTCAGCCCGCTGGTCCGTATTCATGCGCGCTGTCGCGGACTTAAAGCTCAGCTGCACTTGTTGCACTGTAGCCGAAACCCCCAACTGAGCCAAAAAAGAGGAAAATAGTCAAAAACATCTCGTTATAAATCAACTTTTTTGGAGCTGTTTTTAGGTTTTGACGTCGTATTAAACGTATGATTGACTTCCCAGCGGTGTTTCAAAAAGCGAAAATGCGTGGAGAAATGCGTAAAGATGCTAGCAGAGGATTTGTCGCAGTCAACTGTCCTTGAAGCGCAAAATAACTGCTGAATATAATATTACGTGTCCAGCAGCCGAGCACGCATACACACACAAATCTTTTTAAAGATTAAACTCCCCTTGCACTTTCCAAAATGCCATTCTGGCACCCAGAGGTCATCCGGGGGTTTCTACCCCTTGGCATGCATAAATCAAGGGGTGCTCTCTTCTCTGCAGCAACAAAAGACTTGTTTTATTGGCAGCACAGGAACACATATCCAAACCGAGCACGGTTTATATGAAAAGTGGTTGAAGCATCCAGAAGAGAAATACCTGCAGAATTCGCAGTTCTGCTTCTCAAGATGTTTTTTGTTGTTGTTGTTGGTGGTAGTTCTTGTGCCCAGACAGGAGGAGGGCAGGCGGCCCTGTGCAGCTGGGGCTCATCAGTGGATGCTCATAAACCTTTCACCTGCTTGCATGTCTAGTCTTTAGCCGGTGTGGAGATGTGGTGCACTGGAGGGAGTAACAAGAAGTTATAGAGCTGCTCTCTGTCCTGCTATTTGCCCTCTGGCCTGGCTAACTGAAGTCCCGTGTCTCTGACTGACTGTCTTGGCTCTTCGCAGTATAATTCAAATTTACACATTCATCGCTGTGACCTTCCTCTTGGCCCACTTCAACCCTAACATCAAGTACAGAATTTGGAGCCACCAAAAGGGTAGAGAGAGGCCATCGCAAGTCCCAATTCTTCAGAGGATTTGCTTCAGATTAGAGCTGAAAGTATGAATTAGTTGATCAACAAAGAAATTAACCTGTGTATATTCTGAAGCAAACTTTCAAGCAAAAAACACCAGATGTTGGACGGTTCCAGCTTCTCAAATGTGAAGAGTTGCTGCTTTTCCTTGTCTTAACTGAATATTGTGGGCCTTTGGACTGTTGGTCAGCTGCGTTTCACTTATATTTCATTATAGTAAACTAAAGCTTGGCTGCAGCGAACAATTATTTTCATGAATCTCCCATCAGTCAATGGAGCATTTGGTCTATAAAAGGTTAGATAACAGAGAAATATGGCCATTATGATTTTGATAGTTTTGTCCAAACAACCTTTTTAAACCCAGATGTTTTTTTTTATCTGTGATAGAAGGCAGAGAAAGCAGAAAATATCCACATCTGAGAAGCTGGATTTTATGTATTTTTGCTATGAAAACAACTATAAACGTGCATTTTCTGTTGTTTTGACTGATATCGCGATTGTGAAATCCACCATTATTAGGAACTATAATTTTTCCATTAAAACTCAAAATCATGACGATGAGACATGTGTTGGTGTCTGCATTGATCACACATGTTCTCTTACATTGGAGAAAAAGATTTGTCGGCCAAAAGTCCCCACTGACGACTTGAGATGTTTTGTTTTGTCGAGCCCACGGTCAAGACCCATCATCTTAGAAGCTGAAACCATTGTTTGTGTAGCACTTCTTCAATTTGTGATGACCATGTTCCTTAAATGTTTCATTGATCAAATGGCTCATTTCATTCTCAAGAAAGTAATCTACAGCAATAGAGCTGAAACGTTTTAATGATGAGTTGTCAGCTATGACATCAACCGCCAACAATTTGGATAATCAATGAATCAGTTTGAGTAGTTTAAGGGAATGACAGTAAACTGAAAGTGTTTGGGTTGTGGACAAAGCAAGGCATTTGAGGACGGCCTCTTTTGTTTTCGGAAATACTGACATTTTTCACCATTGTCTTGCATTAGAAGACCAAACAACTAACTGATTAATCAAGAAAATAATGAGCCAATCAAACAACACTGAATAAAAAATATCGTTAGCTGCAGTTGTATACCGGATAAACATAGGAATTTGAGAAATTGCAGCATTCGTCTTTCCCACAGGCTCATAGGAAGTGCATGAATGAATGAATGAATGAATGAATGAATGAATGAAAGTCTGTGAAGAAACGCCCCCTGTGTTATTTAAAGGCTTGGTTTACATTGCACAGGCTCTGTGGAATTTTAGACCATGCCAGCTATTTAGTCTGTCCCTAAATACAGCTGTTGTGTTTTCTAAATCAGTTTTCCGCAGCTTCGTTAGTGACATTACCCTCCGTGCCTCCTCCCAGCATCTCACCAAAATGCATTAGCTGTGACATCCCTTCCCTCGCGGCCTCAATAAGTAATTCTTCTGCCTCATCGAGTTTGATTCCACAGGTCCTCTGCTGGGTCATATCAGGCATGAGGGCAGCCGCCCGGATCTTGTCAATATGATAGGCTGACTGGCGCTTCAGTGGCAACCCGGGCAAGCCAGAATCATGTCAGCCAGACCCCTCAGGGGGGGCCTGGAGAACTGGCCAGAACAGGATATTGCAGTGTGATCATTCACCGGCAGCAGACAAATCATTAAACCAGTGGCTGCTTGTTGCTGAGAGGCACAGGCATTTTTTTTCTGTCTGTCAGTCTGACTTTGCCTCTGGTTACTTGTGTGTGTGTGTGTGACTTATAAGGTTGTCGCTCGATCTTGTAGCTTTTTGAGTTGACATTGGAATGAAGGGTATAATGGTTCACTTTGTATGAACGTAGTTGGGAAGCAGTGCTAAATCTTTATTTATTAATCTCTTTCTCAGCTGTGATCAACATTACTTTTTTTTAAGAATTTGACATAAATTCATATTGTTCTGTTTGTGCATTTTACTTTCCCCTACCTGCTTTTTAATAAGGGATTTAGAGCTGCTATGATTAGTTGATCAAAAGAAAATTGATAATTTTAAGCAAAAATGTCCAACAATTGCTAGATTCAGCTTCCTAGATTAAATGGTTTTGCTGTTTTTCTATGTCATTAAAGATTGTAAATTAAGAGTCTTAGGGTTTTTTGGACTCTTGGTTGAACTAAACAAGCAATTCAAAGACGCCTCTTGTGCTCTTGGAGATTTTTTCGATAAGCCGAGTTTTGGGGCATTTTATGGATTAAATGATTAGTCTATTAAATATGAAAATAAACATTAGTTGCAGCCCTGGAAGAACTCTTAGCACACATGACGCTGTTCCCATTTTAGGAAAGCAAATTAGTCTATTTTTGACATGTTTATCTGTATTTGATTAGTTCAAATTTTAAGAGACGCACAGGGTTGTCTCTATGTTGCTCCTTTTCCCACATTCATTGGAAGCACAGGATTCACATGTGCTAAATGAAATTACGCAGAACGCTCTTGCTTGTTAATGACAACAACACACAAGCACGCAAGCCTGTTTGACAAGTCCCTTTTTATCGATAATCAATTTACAATGGATGGAAAATGCGGAATCTGGTGAGGCTGAAAGAGAGCTTTATTTGAAACTTGAACTTTGTGCAGAAATGGCACGTTTTGGATGACGGGGGTTATTTACTTGGATGCCTTGTTTAGGTTTCCGCACAAACCTTGGCTGGTTGTCAAATTCCTTTCTTGTAAAAAAAAAAAGTTGGAAATTGGTTCCTACTGGAGCGTATCCAGGTTTGCATATAGGAGCTGGCACGCTGCGTTTGTGTGTCACTCTTTAAATTCGAATGCAATGATTCGTCCACCTCAAAGGAGACCCCCCGCTTAAAGAGATGTCACGTTTCTTCACATGCCTACAGAGAGCGACTGTCAGGTAATTGAATGAACTCTTAATGGGTTAGAGGGCGACCATTCATGAGCCTTCAGAGGCTTTCTTCTCCTCCCCTCTGCTAGGTTCGGTCGTCAGTCAGCTCCTCTGGTAGAAAAGGGCTGAAATGCCTGCAAATGGTCCGAGCTGTATCACTCTGCCTCCTGCTGTGGAGGTCACTGTAAAAGGTGCTATGTCTTTGACACGTCCCATCCCTCATTGTTCTCTCTAGCTCATTAGCAATCTAATTATCAGGATGTTTCAGGCAGCTGAGTCAGCAAACAAGAATCTTACTTTAAAATCATACGTACTGCATTCTTAAAGACGAGCCCAAGACCTTTCATAGGAACGTATTGAACGTCATGGTTTGAGGAAACGATGTAGGCGAGTTTGATGTATGACCTGCAGCAGCCTCATTGTTGTGGTCCTGCAGGAGTTAAAGGGTAGAGGTCAGGGGCCAGTCTGTAGCGCTCTGATGTTGAGGTGTGCTGGGCTGGCTCTGTGGACCAGACATCTGGGGCAGCCCCCCACGTCCTTTTGAGACACAGACACAAACCTCCCCACCCTGCCACACCCAAGTACCACAACACCCCTCAGGCTGGAATAATTTCCTATTGGCAATGAAAGAAGCATCTGGCTCTGTATCAGCAGCAGACAGTAGCATGTGTGCAGGCACTTTATGTGTGCTTGTGTGTTACTGGCTATGCATAATGCAGTGCCGCATTCCAGAGATGGCTCAGCAAAATTGTCTCATGAGTGAACAGAGGTTGAGGTTGAGGATGAGTAAATAGCCTACTGGATGTTAAGCTTGGTTTCCAGTTTGTCGTTTGGTAGGTTGGGTAACAACAAAGGTGAAGAACAGTCCACACCCTGCATAGTTCAGTCTCTTTAATGTTTCTCATTGGCATAAAGTAGTTGTTTTCTTAGTGCCTATGGCAAAGAAGCCTTTTATTTGTTTGATGCCTTTTTTATTTGTTTGATGCCGGTAATTGTATTGCTTAGAACTGCACAGGAAATCCCAAGATGCTGCACCCATAGCCCTGAGTGATTTTTGCTGGGAGTGCAGGAAGCTTACTGATGCATCGCTGCAGAGCTATTGACAGCCTACTTGATGTTTTGAAAAGGTTCTCGGGCGTTGTGTGGCTGAGAGCAGGGAGCTGGAAGGGAATGGAGCGGGAAGCTAGCCTACATACAGTACATTCTGTTACTGCGGAGGATATCTCTGTGTGACACAGCTGAATGGAGAAGGTGCTCTCTGGCTTTGTGCAACTTTTATCTTTAACGAAGCGGCCCAAAGATGATATGCTCGGTATGATTTGTTTATAGGTGAAAGTTTTGCATAGAGACGACAGAAACTTTATTTGCCATCAGCAGATATTAATCAGATGTGTCTTATCAGCTTGTTGTCGCTCCCTTTGTTTTGTGTTTGCATAGGGAGAAACGGCCTCAACATCAATGAACCATTGCCTGAGGATGCAAACTGTCTTTATAGTTGGACTGTGTGTATGTGTTGCGAGTTTATTAGGCACGCAGGGCTCCTGGACAACAAAGTGAATGTAAACTCTCTATCTTTATCATCATCTGTAATTGTAAGCTAAAACTATTAGCATTCAAAGTCTGTTTACCTCTATATTTTATTCCACTGAAATACTTCAGTCCATTTATTTACTGTAAACTTGCTGTGTTGTCAGCTTAAACTGAAGTTCACAGTTTAACACTTCATGTTTAGTTGAACAGATACTCTATAACTATAACTCTATAACTTATGTTAGTTTTATTAGCTCCGTGAGCTCCTTAAGCCCAAAAAAACAGCTGCTATCAGCCAGCAAGCTCTCCTCCTGCCAATTTCAACATGGATTTGATGTTCACAATGCAGCATCAGAGAAAAAATAGGGGGCCTCCTTTGTCGACAGTTAGTTTAAGGTGTATTTTCTGATTTGAACTTGTCATATTTTCTGTAATAGTAATTATGGTAACAAGCTCAAGAAACCACGCTCCGTTTTAGCTGTGCTCTGTTCAGTTTGTCATTTGCTAAGCAATAGTTACATATACATATAAAACCCCCTTTCATTTGGAAAGTGTCCCAGGGGAAGATTTCTGTTTGACCTGAACACATTTATCGTCTCCAGGACGACGGGACGGTGTTGGTCTCTAACCCTGTAGGCAAAGCTAGATAGAACTAATGCAGTCTATTGCAACAGTCCTGCAATAAATCATGACTTTATGAAGATTAAAATGTTCCATTTCACTTGATACTCTTTAAGGGAAGTGCTGAAAGAGGATCTATTATTTATTCATTGATATAAATGGTTCAAATATATTATCTGAAACATCTCTCAGTCTGATGTATAACCACAAACTATAGCCCCAAAATAACCATTCAGTTATTAATACACCACTCAAAAACAGTTTAAACAAAAATGTAATCTTACAAATTTCTTTGAAGGTAGGATTTACTGCAGGACTCCTGTATTAGACTGTGTTGGTTTTAGGTAGGTGTTCCTAATGAACTTGCAACTGGGTGTCCATCACTGAGGGCTAAATACAGTGCTGAGAGAGGGCAGCAGCTGGACCTGCAGTCCCCTTTCACTCCTTAAAGGAGAGGGAAAAAAAAATGTCCCCACAACAATAGACACACTCCCACAGATGCACATACACACTACCCTAACCTCAACCCCCTCCCCCTCACCAGCCACCCCAAATTCCCCCTCCCCCTCCTCAGCAATTGTGTACATTGACGCTTTCCAAAGGCGCGATCTCCGCGCTGTCGCTCCCCACTGGCGAGCGGCGTTTGACTGCTGCGACAGGGGAAAGGCAACCCCAGCTGTTTTGTTAGACACTCAGATTGAGACAGTCTGCACACTGACATGCATTCAAGTAAAGCTAGCCTTTAGGGCAAGCACCATCTCTCCACCCTTTGCAGCTCCTCTGCTTTTTTTTCTTAGTGTTTATCGTGCAAGATAGAGAGAGACTGAAGGAGGGATAGAGAGAGAGAGGGGGAGAGAGAGAGAGAGAGAGAGAGAGAAGGAGCATGACAGGGGAGCAGAAGAGGGAGGAGGTGACAGACTAGTCGTGCTAGATGATCATATTCTATTTTTTTTTTCATCCGTCATGCAAAACGGTGGTGACTTCCCCGGTAATAACAGTTTGACTGAGCTGGGTTGGAAGAGCGTCTCTTTTCAGCGTTTCTCTCCCTCAACCTGCAGGATCTTCCCACTCACACAGATTATGGTAAGATCCACGTTGCAAACAGCTTGTGCGGAGTGTGTTGACTGCTGGCATCTGACAATGTCAACACCTATTTCCTCTGCAGCGGCAATCAGATATGTGTTCATGTTTACTGAGTGCAGTGGAGAGAAGTCTCCAGTATGGTGCATGCTATTTTTACCCAAATCTCATCTGGGAGGTAAATAATTCAGTGTTTTCATGATGCAGTGAGTGGGACTCTGCTGTGTCTGTATTTGAGGAAACACCCACACTTAGATTAGCTGCTTTTTGCTTCACGTTTGCTGCATGAGCAAAGATTTTAAATGTTTTAAAGAGGAGAAAAGAGAGTTTTTTAAAAAAAATTGTTTTATCTAATTGTTGACTGTATTGTTTTTGGCAAAGCCAGGAAGACATTGTATGGATTTAGTCAATTTGCCCCAACTCATTTTTGTCTCATCAGTTAGTGTTTGGAGTGCAGTGTGATGAGGCTCACGACTCCTGATTAATTGAATCAACAATCCAGCTTACGGAGAAGCAAATTTATTGTGGGCATATTGAATTTTTTGCTTAGATCTTGCAGTTTAAACACTTCCATGGTCCAATTTCTTTCATGGCAGCAATAGATCTGAACTGTTATTTTTACATATGTAACTGTGTCTTGAGACTGCTGTTATATAAAACTGCACTTGGCTGCAGAACAGACAGATCAGACTGTCTGCATCAACCAGACATCTGCAACTCCACATTTTCCTTTTTGCACAAAGCCACGCTGTCTTTGTCTTCTGTCAACATTAAGGACACAGCCATCTTGTTTTAATAAACTTTATTGGAATCACATCACCAAACAGGGATTCAGTGCTTGCATCTAGTGTGACCAGCCACGTCAAGGCTGGTCAATTCATTCATAAGATGCAAGCGTAAGGGTTGCAGGTTTTGGCTGTGGTGCTGAAGTACTTAACATCGGTCTTGATCTCAAGACTGGTCTCAACCACTTTCTGAAGCTCTAGGTCTTGGAATCAACAGCATTTGTATTCGGTCTTGTCTTCGTCTCAGACAAAGAGGACTCTGCAATATATTTCAAGCCCAGTCAAGACCACAACTGCAGGGATATCACCAGTCAACCAGAAAACCCAATGCTTGGTCTCGGTCTTAACTTGTTCCTGATAGACTCTGGTCTTGCTCACGACTCGGTCTTGTCCTGCCTTGGTCTTGATTTGACTTGGTCTCAGCCTGTCAAAGTCTTGGTCTCGATACACTCTGGTTTTGGCTCTGCAGAAACAAATACAAGATGAATACAATCACACAATGTCTGTGTAGCTTTAGATGTGGGAAAGGTTTATCTTGCCCTGGCTGGCTGTCGTAAGGTCCTCAAATCTTTTGAGAGGGGAGGGAGTTGCATGGCTCTTCTAGCTTGGCCATTTTCCTTGACTATCCTAGACATTGCTCTCCCTAACTGGGCATTTAAACAATCAGAAAACAATGCTTGGTTTGCTTGTGTTTGAGCGTTGGCCCTCAGGTAGATGAAAGCAGGCTTGCATGTCTGTTGAAGTGCTATCGCTCCACTTCAAAGAGCACAGTTATTCAGGCCCTGGGTAGGTCTACATTTCTGCCGTGCACTGGTAGAAAACCCCCATCTGTTGTCTTTCACATGACCTCTTTTAAACCCCCAGCTGCAGATTTCTTGAAGCACAGTTCGACTGCTCTTTATTGCTTGCTGCATTGGGTATTGCGTTGAAGGCCACCATCCAGGCACTGTATGATTGTTTGCGTGAGAAGGCAGGAGTTTAATTTAGGGTTTTGGGGAAGGAAAATACTACATACATCATCACTACAGCATGCATGAGGCATTTTTCATATGAAGCTCTCAGACTTGGGTGGATTCCCACATCGTGCAAAAGCACAGACTAGACAGATGAATTTATGGTGCTTCTTGTGTCTTTGTACATTTTCGAATTTGGCAGATCCATTCAAATCTCTCCGATTCATAAACATTTCTTTGCTGGTAACTGCTTGAGTTTTTCCTGTTTTTTGAGAATATTTCCCATAAACACAGCAGCTGATAGACGAGAGGAAATGGAACTAAATTGATTACTGCAGATTACATGGGCGTATACAGCTAAAGTGTGCTGACAGACAGACACATGAGGTGCTATTAGACGGGGAAAAAGAAAGCGACAGACTCACAGGTATAAAATGTACCTGAGCATCAGTTCTAATCAGTCAGGGGTGATGTCATGTGAAAAAGTTGAAAAGAAATGGTGAAAATGAGGCACGTCAGCCTGCTGAGCCAACGTCCCCACACAGACGGACTGCCGCTGGCTGGCTCTGAGGCAGCTGTCTGTCTGTCTGGGTTTGGGGCTGATACGATTGGGTGGGGTTGAGACCCTACCTCCACTGCTCTGTCTCCCTGATAGCAATAAAAGCATTAGGTCTTCTTTGGTTAATCAGTCTTTTTTTTAGATAAAACATATGATTTTAAAAGCTTTCCCTTTCTGCTTTGGATCTGCTATGTATACTTTGTGAAATGGTATCTAACATTTATCTGCTTATAGAACCTAAATCCCACTCTGGCAGGTCACAATCTGTCTAACGACCGCGTGTTAACGCATAACCCGGTATAATCTATGGACCTAATGTGCCGCTATCGTAATCGTTTAAAGGCAGATGAGTGGAAGAGCTAATGCCAGGTTTAGAGGTTGCTCATCAGGCAGCAGGACACGGGATGTGCCACATCTCATCGCCTCATTAAAATTTCAAAATCAGAATGCTGGCAGGGAACATCTGCTGATTTATGTGCATCCCCAAATATGCATAATTAGCAGAGGTGTGTGTTTGTACAAATTTGTCACACCCTGTTGATAATTAGGAATATTTATGATCTTTTATATGCAAATATGATGCTGGACAATAACCAGCCGCTCTCATCCAGAATTGTCATCATTGTGTCTTAGTCACACAATGCAATCTTCATCTGTGATTGGATTTGTACTGTCTGCCTGCTACCCAGAGGATTCCTCTATTTATGCTGGCTGGCTGGCTGGCTGGCTGGCTGGTTGGCTGCCGTGGTAACTATGGTGACAGTATCCCCCAGAAAGTTGGGAGAGAGCAGGGCTTTGCTAGGCTAATTGTGAGCAAGTGAAGCATGTCTGCAAAGTTAGCTGTGTAGTCTAAGCCTGGCGATGGCCTGCTCAGTGCATTTCTTTGTCCACAGTGATTGACATGACTCGGTAGCCATCACAATAGAAGTGATCTTCTCTGACCAGTAGTATTTGTTTCCTATAATGGAGCACTGAACCATACATGTTGTACAAAAGTATCAGACATTATTAATAATAAGAAAAGCTTTTTTGGGACTAGATCCTCATTTCAAATGCATATTATTTTTTGCATAAATTACCAGTATTTATCAGCATACTTTCCATATTTCTTTGTAGGAATGTTTGTTTGGAAGTGGACTGTATTATTTAGACCTGGATACAACGTCTCCGTTTAACCTTTTTCTTCCAATTTTGCTTGTTGGCCACTTGCAGTAATGCAGTGAGAAATTCCTCTCGGCCTCGAAACCGTTATCTCCATAGAGCATCGGCATAAAAGAGACGTCTTTAAAACTGTTGACAGGATGCCTTGAACTGCAATCAAGGTCAGTTATGACTCTTTTTGTTGTATGAGTATGCTACCATGACATTTTTTTGAAGGCAAAGGTGGGAATGCCTCCAAGACTTTCCTCAAGCAAGCTAATCCGTCATTTAGATTAATAAAATGAACATCTTCGGATTTTAGACGAACTGTTGGTCAAATAAAACATGCCCTTTGAATACATCACCTCAGGCTATGACAGACATTTCTCATTATTTTCCGACATTTTAAAGCCCCCAATTAATTGATGATACAAATGGCTGTCAGCTGTTGCCTCATGTTACAATGAAGGCCTTTACCATATGTTTTTATTATTAATGGTTACTAGAGGTGGATATGGCAGTGTAACTCACGATACGGTATGACTTGAAGTACGTTGCCCTTCATGTTGCCGTTTCTCTCTCTCTCTTGTAGTTTGGTACTTTGACATTCACCCCTGGGCCTCTCCCTCAACCATTTCCAACTGTGTGAAGACGAGTGAAAAGAAGTTTTAATGAATCAGTATTCGCTAGCCGACGCCATGACCGACAAGTAAGTGGATTATCTTTTTTTTTTCAAAAGTGTGTTTGTGTGTGTTTGTGTAAAGAGCCCACTGTACTCTGGCCTTTTGTTTAGTATGAAGTAAGAAGATGATGTTGTCTCTTGTGATTACACTTCTCTTGCTCTGCACAAGATTGTCTCCTGGAAGTGTTTGTGTGAGTGTGTTTCAGTACAGGACTGGAGGAGGGTCGGGGGGCTCTGATGGCACAGAGAGAAGTGTGTTGTGTTAGGGGGGTGGGGTATAAAGACAGTCTGTTTTGCCCCTGAAGACGTGTGTCATTTGCATCAAGGCTGATTTGCATTCTCGCTCACTGTGCTGGTATGTTGCCGCTGCTGTTGGTTGGGCTTTATTTCCCTGACAAAACACAGTCATTTAAAGGGTTTTGAGCCTTTGCCATACTACCATCTGTATTCTGCCCCTTTTTCTTTTCTGTTCCTCCTTCTTTATCATTTCCCTTCCCCCTTTTCATTTTGGACCCGTTCTCCATGCTCCCTATCTCTTTTCTCTTTTTGTCTCTTTTGTCAACTTTGCCTTTGTCTCCCAGTCCGGTGTGCGTTGGATTTTATCTATAGACGATGGAGAATTTGGGTGCAGTAAGCAAAATAATCTGCTGTCAGCGTTCATAATAAGCGGAATAAGTGGTACAGGCCAGTCAGCTGAAAGGGATAGGCGCAAAACAGGGTGAAGGCCAAACAAGGCCGGGCCTATTATGTGCTTGAGTTACAGAAAATTAAAGGGGCAGTTAAAAAAAAGTTCAGAAGAAACAGGTTGTTTTCAGACAGATGAATAGTTCTGGATGGATTCTTTAGTAGGCACAGGTTTCCAAGGTAGTGTTGGTAGATGAAATGAGGTTGAGCTGATTCAGCATAACTAATGCACCTGTTGAATCTTTTGAGAGGGAGAGAGAGAAAAAGGGAGGTCTGAGTCATTTAGTGTTTCTATGAAACAGTCCTCAAGGCAGCTCCTCTGGATAGCACAAGTACACTATAATGTCAGCATAAAATATATTGTGCATCTAATTGGTTAGTAGAGCTGAATAATGCTATATTTACCCAGAGGAGAATTTCTCTTGCAAATTAGAAGGTTGCACCACTTCTTCTGCAGAGCCCGACATGGAAGTTTTTAAGTGTTTTTGGAATCAAAATAAAAGGGAAAACAAGAAAAAGATGGCCTTGGAAGCCTTTTATTTTGAAAAACAAGCTGCAGCAGTATTTTTTAACAATAAGGCTCTGCTGGTCTGAGTGAAAGCAAAGTCAAGTGAAGGTTGGGGAGTTTCTAAGTAAGTGATGATGTTGTTGACAAGCTGTCCCGTCGGATGAAAGGTATCCGAGCAACCAGAAAAGGGGCGAAAAAGGGGGGAGGGCGGTAAGTTTATTGTGCGCTGGATGCTAGTCCATGTTGTAGGATGATTGTTCGTTGTCGGGGAAGAATGATAAATGTTACGCCGAAAGGAAGTGAGGGGAGAAGTTGGAGGACGTGCCCCCCGACAGTGATGGTGAACAAAGCATCCCTCGACATGGGACTACTTAAGATTCACACAAAGGCAGAAGAAGACGGCCACTTAATTTCTTTCTTACATGCACACACACTCACAAACTCCCCCCCTTTTTTTTCTCTAGCTCGCACATGAGCAAACATTTACACATAGCGGGATATCAGTGGACATTCCTCCAGATACGTGCATTCCCAGACACACGCTAGCCCGCAGACATATCGTTTACTGACATTTTCCAACAAATTGTGCACTAAAGGATCTTATGCAATCTCGACATTTGTACAGTATATGAGCTTTGCATCTGTTTTCCATGCCATCGATGTCACAGCTGATTATCCATCAGTAAATGTGCTCCTGCCTCCTCAAAAATGAACATGTTTCCACTGCAGGAGTTTGAAGTTCAGCCTCCTTTTCTAGCGGGATGCTCTGGGATGAGGAAAGTTTCTAAAGCCAGATTTGTGTCGTAGTGCTTGTAGACTGGGATTCTTTCTGTTGAAATTCAAGCCCGCATAATCCTCTTCAACATACTGCTTTGTGTGTGTGTGTGTGTGTGTGTGTGTGTGTGTGTGTGTGTGTGTGTGTGTGTGTGTCCGTGTGTGTGTGTGCGTGCGCATGTTTTGGTGCAAAAGTACAGAGTCCATGCGCGCTCCAATGAGGATTTGAATGAGCAGGAATTTCACCTACTTGTTCTGTTGTTTTTCTTTCAGAATGATTAGCACCAGGGTTCACTATATTGCATCATATTTTGAAAGTAGGACAGGAAGACAAAGCCCCCAAATGAGCAGAGCGATTGTAGTCATTTAGATTTGACACTTGCCAAGTATAACATAAGAATAACATATTATTTTGCCTTAAACACATGTCTGAAATCTCATCTCTGAATTGTCCCTCCAGTCTGTGGGGAAAAACACAAAAGCGAGAGATGTAAGAATACATTTTTCCAGCAGCCCTCAAACCATACGTTCATGTTTCAATGGTTCCATCCTCCTCCTACTCATTTCTCCTCGTTCTTCTTTGTCCTCGCTCTTCAACCGCTGTATGAATTTGTACGCTCGAATATCCTCTCTCATAGCAAACCCTATTTTCCCTCTCTTCCTCTGTCCCTCTCGTTTTTCTTCCCTCCCCCACCTGTGGTGGTGCATGCTGACAGCTCTGTCAGAGACTTGGGATGTTTATAGATGGACAGTAAGGGTGGCTGCAGTGTGTGTGTGTGTGTGTGTGTGTGTGTGTGTGTGTGTGTGTGTGTGTGTGTGTGTGTGTGTGTGTGTGTGTGTGTGTGTGTGTGTGTGTGTGTGTGTGTGTGTGTGTGTGTGTGTGTGTGTGTGTGTGTGTGTGTGTGTGTGTGTGTGTGTGTGTGTGTGTGTGTGTGTGTGTGTGTGTGGTAGGGTTTGGTTGGGGGCTTTTAATGGAATGACCACACTGTCATAGAGATGAGAGGCCTTTCCCAGCCTACTGTGTATCTGTTTGCTTTGTGTATCTGTATCAGTCAGTCCCACATGTGTGTGTATTCATGTCAGCCTCAGGGGAGGAAGGATCCAACCAAAAGCTGATTTAAGAGTGTCTCTAACTGTCACTTACACAAAACTGCAGCGTGTAGTTAGAAACCTGCTGAACGCCCAAATGTTTGGTCGGAAGTTCAAAAGACATTTGAAGTCTGGAGGCAGATATGTTTAACAGACTTTCTTCTGCAATCTGTTTATAAGTAAGTGATTGCATTTTCATAACTTTGAACCAAGCACCTGAACACAAATGTATTATTTATTTTTTTTTATGGTCTAAACCAAGATGATGAAAGCCAAACATTGACAATGGCTGGAACACTGTGGTGAAACTTATTTGTTAGTTTGGGGGAAAATAAAGATCTAACAAATCTGATCTAAGCTGATGTCTGCTGTAAGACACACAGGGTACTGAGAAAGATGGAGAAATGGAGTTGTGGAGGTCATGAGATACTGACGGAAGCTCGAGTTGGGTTCTTTTGTCAGCCCGGGGGAAAATCAGGTGTCACAGTGGAGTGAATTCAATAGCCCATCCTGTCAGTATGTTTACTATAGGCTGGATTTCTGAAGTAGGGCCTATTAATAAATTTGTTCTGGCTTGAAGAGTCTTCAAAAGGCCAGCTTTGCCCAGTCGTCATTCACGTCCACTCATCAATTAAAAAAAACCCAGACCCGTGACACTTCACTTCCTCTCTGTGCCCTTTCCAGACCACGGTGTCACCAAGGGCGGGGTTTGGGGCACCGCTGGGCCCAACACCCACTCAGGACAATTCTGAATTGAGACATTGGAAGGCGCAATGTCATTGCTGTCATTGGGATTCGTGGGTGTATGGTTTAAAACTCTGTATCAGCTGTCATGGGGTTTTGTGGGAGCCGAGGGAAGCCAAGTCAAAGTGCTTCCTAAGGATGTCGAGGGGGATGCACCCTTTGACCTTCGGCTCATCAATCTTACGCAACTGTCATCTTCTCCCAACAGTCCATTGATTCTGTCAGAGAGCGAGACGCAGGGACTCGTTGCATCGTGTATTTTTGCTTGCTTCCATACGTGCTTGTTTTCTTTGTGTATTTCTGTGTCTGAGTGAAGAAGTGCCCAGAGAGTGAGAATGTCTGAAGGAAAGACAAAGAACACAGGGTGATACATTGTGCATATTGAAGCTTTGCACTGTCTTAAGATAGCTGTACACTGCAACTATCAAGCCTGGCTCTTGACCTTGATCAGCAGGAATAACAACCATGAAACTGATCTAGAGTAATGTGCTATTATTCAGAGCCAGGGTTTGGAAAATGCTCAAAGCAACGAAATGTAGCCTCTTGGAGTGAGATGGTTGATTGTTGAGTATCATCCCCTGTCTGTCAAATACTGATGCCTTGGTTTGGCTCATCGGGCTGGACGCCAATCTAAAGCATCAATATTAGATGGACTGGTGACGAGACTCAGCAATCAACCAACTCTCCAGGAAGTTACACATTGTGGCTTTCATTTTATGTTGTTTGTTTTTTTTTTTTCAAGATTATCGACATGGTGCCAAATAATCTGATAATTTTTGGTGTGGACATTAGAAAGAATAAAATATATATGATCAAAACATCCACTGATGGCTCGACTGATATATTGGTCAGCCGAGATTTGGATATTGGCCTATCACAGATATCGAATCACTGCATCATAATGTCCAATATGAGCTGATATAAATTAGGTAATTAACAAGGAATAAGATGTCCTGACATGGATAAATATTCTCCACGACAGTCAGCACATTACAGGATACTGTGGTCACAGTTTATTAACATGACACCCGAGGACAGACGGTTAACATACAGTTCATGTTCATGCTCATCTGAAGCTTTTTTTTGTCAGGATATGATCCATTGTAAGTGACCTGCATACAGTTGTAGTCTGGTGTGTATCATTTCTGCTTAACATAATCTGATTATTCTTTATACAGTAGCAGGGGGCGTGCATTACAGTAGCTTACCCCACCAAGCAAATGCTAATGAATCTGCATATTTGGGTTGATTTGGGTGACCTGAATTCAGTTGTCTGGAAGATTTGTCTCCTTGCTGAGACAGAACAATCTGTTGCTTTGCCATCCATTCTGACAGCTTTTGTCTGTTATCTTGGGATTCAACAGACTTTTTGTTTCTTTTATTTGTTTAAAGATAAATCAAATGTTTTTCAGGAAGAAGAGATAATTGGTCATTGATTCTCTGTTAAAAAATGCTAGTAGAAAACACAAGCAGATCCACAGTCAAGCCAAAGTAAATATGTAAGTCCATGTTCTCCACTCAGACAGAGCTGGATTGTAGTGGACTGTGGGAATAAAGCTGGTGAGCTTGTGCAGGGAGAATGTATTCAGCTTTGTTGTAAAGGTTTTCATTTTGCTCAGGGAAGCAGTCTAAGGGAACAGACTGGAAAGTGTCGTGAATGGAGGCCCAACCATCTGTCACGACTGCAATAAGAAGATTTCTACTTTCTCTCCCTGTGACTTTATGAAATCTTGTTTTCAAGCACCGAAAAGAAAAGCAAAAGAATTTTTCCAGCCGACTGTTCTGTTACTGCTGGTGCAGATTATTCCCTCAAGTCTTTGTTCTTGTTTTGATTCATTAGTGATGCACGACTCCGGTGCTGACTCCGTTAAAAAAAAGGGAAAAAAAAAAGAAAAAAGATTGAGGCCCTGAAGAAAACTATTTTCTCAACCATCTTCTTTTTGAGATAGGTGTGGTCTGACAGTGAGACAGCAATTGATAAAATATATCCATTTTTGTTGTTTTTAATTGATAGATTTTTTTGTCTTTACTATTTGTTAGTGCTGGTGGTTTGAAGTGGGAGGGTCAAGTTAAAAAAAAAAAATCACCTTAACACCAATCAGGATTTACGCAGCTATTTTTGAATCATAATCTGATGGGGATGCTTGCTTATGTATGTAGCACCATCGGTCTAATGTAAACAAACCACACCCAACATAATAACAGCTTTTGCTTCACATAGTGTTGATAATTTTATGTACATTTTTAGAATTCAACTTAAATTCGTACATATTGCACATTTAGTCGGTTATAAAACTAGTCGGCAACTAATTTCTCTTTAAAGTGAAACTCTTGTGAAAGTGAAAATGAGCTTGACCCGAAAACGAAAATACGGTAAATCTTAAAAGTGCTTTTTTCGTCGTAATTATGCTTTTACATGAAGGTTTGACTCTCATACATTCACAAAAAAAGCCTAGGTTGCATTTTGGTGAGAGCTTCACTTGAATCGATCAGTCATTGCAGTTCTAGACAACACTGTGTTGAAATAAATATACAACTATTATTTGGCAGATTTCATCCACATTGAAAGGGTAAAATGAAACAAAAAATGTTTTCAAAAAATAAGTCAACATTTATTTGTAAACCGCTAAAACAGGGTTAAATGATCGATCATTCTGTCCAAGCGTTCAGGCTCCCTCAGACCTCTAAAATGTGTCAACATTAGTCTCCATGCCTTTATTAAACACTCTCTTCCTTACGTAATCCTGAATCTCAAGCTTCTCCATATGAAGGATCTCTCCCTTCATCTCAAATGAAGGCACAGACTTCTGTAATTGCAACTTTACTAGAGATGTTTTAAGCCAGGATAGTTGTAAGGCTCTGTTCAGGTCAGACGGTCAGTTTGTCAGATTTGGTGACCCCCTGATATTCCTGATCAAGATTAAAGTTTTCACTCATCCATTGAAATATCTCACCGTGTACTACAGGGATCAATTGGCACAACATTTGGTGCAGACGTTCATGGTTCCCAGACACTAAAGACTCTGATGATCTGCCGGCTTTGCCTCTCATGACACCATTGGATTATAATTTAGGGGTTTTGGGTTAAATGTCTCGACAGCTAATTGGTGCACACATTCATGTTTCCCCCAGGATGAATAGTAATGACTGTGATGATATAATCCTGGTGCAATCAACCAACCAAAGATGGCTTCCTAAAATGTCAGTTTACTATCATAGAGGAGTAAAGAAACTACCAAAATATTCAGATTTAAGAAGCAGGTATATTACATTTTGGAGACAAAGCTGTTAAAACCATTAAAGCTCATGTAAAAAAAAAAGTGCAAAACTAAGTGTGACGTTAACTGTATTTTAGCCAATGCGCAATGCAACACCTCTCTCAAATTGATCACAGAGCTCCTTCGTGCAACTATTTTGTTCGCACATGCACCAAAAAAATCTGTGAGACTAAACCTTCTCATTCAGTTCACTGGTGTGCCTGAAATTTTGCTGATTTATTCCTATACAGTTCAAGTTAAAACATGTATTTGCACCTGCTAATTTAAAAATCACCAACGTAAGTACTTTTGTGTTTGCATAAATTATGTGCAACCAATGTGAAAAAAGCTTAGTCAGGAGCACCGGATCATCTTATAAATTGTGCAACCTTTTTTGAGAATGAAGTTGTGCAGATTTGAGGCTTGGCCTTAGCTGACCTCTCTTGGGATTAGCCCACATAGAGCAGTTATAAATCAACAGTGTTGACGGGGGGGCTGGTTGCTTTCACTTTATTTACATCTGGTTGATCCGCAGCGTTACATTTGTCTTCTTGTGTGTCAGACGGATCACAGCCGACAGCCAGACCTCTGTAGTAGATAAAGAAGAG
Organism: Sparus aurata; assembly: GCF_900880675.1. Classification (NCBI taxonomy): domain Eukaryota; kingdom Metazoa; phylum Chordata; class Actinopteri; order Spariformes; family Sparidae; genus Sparus; species Sparus aurata. The sequence continues at coordinate 19,182,177 of NC_044198.1, forward strand.
GAAATGAATATAGCAGTCACGGACGTCAGGTTCCTCTCATGGTATTCACACAATATAATGTTTATCATTTGGCTGCTCACCATTCATTTGTCCTTGGTTATAAAAAGTTAACACAGACATCATATGATATCACTGGCTTAGCGGTCAGAGGATATTTAAGTCACTGTGTAATTGTTTTGTCCTTCTCAGAATGTTTTTCTACCTCACTTCTGTGTATATATCTGTGTGTGTGTGTGTGTGTGTGTTTAAATAGGTGTTATTTGTCTGTTACTTTACGTAAATGTCATTTAACAGTATTGTATTGTGCAACATGTGTTTATTGATTCATCATCATAATCTTCTGACCATGGTCTAGACAACTAACCACAAGTGCATCCTCACCATGCACACAGAAAGTGCCTCTTCCCTCATGCAGGCACACACACAGACACACACAGATACACACACACACACACACACACACACACACACACACACACACACACACACACACACACACACACACACACACACACACACACACACACACACAGACTCCATAACTGTCTTGTCTGATCTTTCTGTCTTCTCCCCCTCCCTAGCTTGAGGATTTTATAATTCTCTCCGGAGGAAGAGCGTCGCATCTTTTAAGGAGCCACAGGTCAGAAACTCTACTCCTCTCCCTCCCTCCCCCCTTTTTGTTGCTGTGCAGGCCGTCACTGAGCTGCGCACGGGCCCGCATGCTTCAACATGAATGCCGCATGCTTCTCCAACCAACCCTTTGTTACCACCTCAGGGCTTTACTCCTGTTTTTACCCCCCTGCATGTCCACACCTGGGCAATCCAGCTTTGATTTCTTCTCGCTTGGCTTTGGTGCAACTTTTGAGTTTTTTGCAATGACACTTTCCTTATTGACCCAATCATTTCACTTAATTTTTTTGTTTTCCTTTCACCTTTAAGTTATGATTCTCTTGTTTTGTATCTGCTTGGGAACAAACTGATGGCCTATTTTGTTTTGCTTACATCGAACGATGTTTAAAGTGACCTACATGGTGTTTGCATATGCAGCTGCTTGCTTCCAGTGGTCTTTTTGGACAGCCAGCTTTGCACATTTACTCTTCAATTTGCTGAACCCCTCCTCCAAACACTGATGGTCCAATTGTAGCTTAGCAACTGTAACAAGGCACGGCAGGCCTGTCACTCTCTGAATTTTTTCCAAATGCTGAAGCTGTGTAAATAAGGCTCTAAACTCAACAGTTTGGAGGGTGAATTCTTTTTTATTGCCTTTTCAGCAGAGTTTTAAGTACTGGATAGAACAGTGTTTGTCTACATCAGCCTACTACCTACAGTGGTAACATAATGTTCTCTAATAATAACACAGTAAGCAGTGGGAACATAAAGATCATGTTGCAAAATGCATAGAGCGAGGCCTAATTAGCTTAATTGCAAGATGGGGTGTATTTAAGAACATTTTCTTTCATTTCTATAATGATGCATGGATTTGGATGATAAAGGTCATATTTAGGTGGCTGGTATCTGAGCTCTTGGCTGAGGTATGCACTGTACTGATTGACATTCGAGTTGTAAACTGAATAAGTGCCATACAGGACTAACTGAGGGAGGAGGCTTAACGAAGGGTCGACTAATGCTGACATCTGTTTCCCAGGGAGCAGTACTTGCTGCCCGTGCACTACTTTACTTACTTCTATGATGGATTTATATTTTTAAGTTATTTTGCGTATTCAGCTGCTTGATCTAATCTTCTTAAATGCCTTCAGTTACTTTCATTACCACGATGATGAAAGTGTGCCCTTAATGTGCCCTTCGGGTCACGAGAAAACCATTTGTGCTAAGAGTTTAAAGTTTGGGGCTTGGCTTTGTGTTGTTTATCCCCGCTGTGCTGTGAGGGAAACGGTGAAATTAGCGTTTTATCTCCTGGTATGCCAAGTTCAGGAGGACACACTGTTAGTGTTGTGGTAGCCTGTGGGTGATGGGGTGAGTTTTCACACAGCACTCCAAAGGAGGTTTTTGTCTCTGTGGGCCAAAATTACCACCATGAAATCGGTGCCTGCTGAAAACTGCCCTGAGAGAAAAGCAGAAGAGAAAAGAGTGCTTCCCAAAGGCAGAAAGGAGACTAGAAAATATAGCAGCCCCTTCAAATGTCCCCAGACTGGTGGGAAAGCCTGGTAACTGTAATTTGAAGAATAGTTTGTTTTTTATTTATTATTATTATTATTATTATTATTATTATTATTATTATTATTGTTATTGTTATTGTTGTTGTTATTCACCAATGCCCCAAAACATCTGTAAAATGTGTGTAGTGAGACTAAGGGTAATCATATTTAGATCTTTGTGTTCCACTTCAGTCGATTGACAACCCAGACCTTGAGAATCATTCCACTCTGGGAGCTGAAGTCACCTGCCCTTGGATATTGCCATTTAAAAAGCCACCACCAATGTGACTACCATTCACTGACTCGAGACCGCAAGGCCTTCAGCTGGGGACCACAAGGCCTTTAGCTGGGCTTTCGCAGCTTCCCAAAATAGTCCCACATTATACGCCCCAAGGCCTGGCTGGCATCACAGTAGCCTCAAGGAAATTACATCAAGTGAGAGGTGTATGACTCTACTGTGACCCCAGGAAGTGAAGTTTTTCACAGGATCTTTGATGCCACATTTGAAGAGAAGCGTCACCTGTACATTCTCCTTACAGCAGCTCAGCTTAGTTTGTGAAAATTAGATTTTCTTCTTCCCGGAAATGGCTCTTTTTTTTGAGAAATGTATGTAATGATTATTTACTGTTATCAGTGCATTATACCTGTTGTCGGTATAAGAAAAGTGTGTTTCTTAATTGGCTTCAGGAAACTTCATACATTGCTGTCTGAAAACGACAAACGGTCAATTTTAGGATGTGCAAAATGCCAAAGTTTCTTTTACAAATGATACTCAAAAATCCCTTTTATTGTTATTTTTGCCATTGCAGATGTCAATAGTAAAACTCCTCCACTTATTCTCCCCTTTTAATTAAAAGAAAAAGTGCATGGTGATTATGTTTTCATGTTAGACTACAGAGGCACATTCGGTAGACGGGGAACACCACACATCAGTCCTTGTTCCTCTAGTTAGCTTGCTGCACTTGCCTGTATGTTTTATAGGGAAGTTTTTCAGATCCCTCAGAGCCATGTGACTCAGAAAAGGGCGTGTTGTTTTTAAAAAGCTTGCCATCGGCAGACTAAATATACCCTTTACTGGACCTGACCCCTCATTTGCCTTTGCTGTGGCCACTTTAGGTCGACATGCTAGCTCAGCAGGGGCCCGACAACTAGTAATTATATAGGAGGGTTTCCATTTAACATCCCCTGTATAGTGTTGGCTTCACACAAGCTCTTTTCCTCAATTTAGACATTTTGGTTGTCATTGATGGTTTACCTACATTTAATTTTCAGTTTTCAAAAGCCTGTTACACACCAGAAATGAGCATCATGTGCTCCTTGTCATCACACAACCTTAAATGTGAATGCATCAGCTCATGCTGTTAATCCTTAATCTGGCTTTTTAAAAGTTGAAGTTTTCCTGCCATCTGTCATCGCTGAGCTCCAGTGGATAATGTACGATGACTACTGCCTCATCTGTTGCAGTTTTTTTTGGATGATTTTCTCCACATATGAGCACTAGTCAGCTGTGCAGTTGAGGTCCCACAGCTGTTCACTGGCTTTCAGATGATTGTATGTCAGCATGACAGGGTGGCTTTGCACTTCACAAGTGAAGGCTGATATCTATCTTCCGTAAATTCCACACAGTGTGGATACAGACCAGACCTGCAGGTTGAACATTTTTGTGTTGATTTATCCAGATAATTTCAACAAGCGACTCATTGTACTTGACGCAGTCACCAGTTTCTGTTTACAGGTTTTTGGGAAGTACCGGTAAATGAAGCTTTTGGTGTCTTTACAGGGAACTGATAAATTGCCTCAAGTGATATCACTTGACTCAGCATTGGGTTGGGCTGAAGGCTAAATGTTTGGGAATGAAAAAAAAACAGTGGATGGGTAGTTCGGAAGAAATCAGGTTACCAGACTGCTACATTAGCCACTGCTTGCATAAAACATCAGAAATAACAGAACTGTTGCTCACAGCCTGACTACTGTCCTAAGCAAAAACCAACTGTAAGAATCACAATTGATCTAGAAACCCTGATCTCAGTGTAAAACATTGATTGTTATAATAAATCAGCAGGTTTTACGTACCGATCTAGTTGAAAAAAACGCCTGTCTTGAACAGTCTCAAATCCCAAAGGTAAGAGGAAACTTAATGCAACCTTCAATTTTGCGAGAAAATTCACGCACGGGGCAGGCTTTATATGACGCCAATCTATATGCACATGGTGTCATTTTCTACAGTTGTTACACTCCCATCTCCAAAATTTAAAAGTTCTCTATTGACAGATTAATGGTGCCAATGAAGAAGTTCATCAGCTGTTTCATGTCTGACAAAAGTCATTTCAAAACCAAGTAGAAAGAATTTAGTTTAGATTTTGGATTCTGATTGCTATTAAAAGCATTGTTGTATCATTCTTTATGCATTGCTCAATCGGTGTAATCAGAGTACTCTTTTGAGATGTCGACCATGAGTCTCTAGCCTTGTTTATCAGATGGAAGTGTAATACTCAGCTGGAGTTGTCATACTAGTTGCTTCTCTCATGCTGGGAGACTGTAAAGCCTTGGTTGTCTGCACTTGAAATGTCAAAAACAGTTCATCAGCCTGTGGGGAAACGCAACCCAAAACTCTGATGCTGCAGGCAGTATTTAAAGATGTGCTCTTGGTCCCTGTCTGCTCTTATAAGAGGAATTTGATGCCCACAGTTGGCATCATCATGTACACATGTGAGTGTGCTCGGGTCTCTGCCACATCTATAGCCAAACTCCATTAATCTGCAAATGACATTGGAGCAGACATCTGTCCCCATCAGTGTGTCATCTTCTGTGGTCCCAGTATTTTGTTTCAAGTGACTGCTCCCTTGCTCGCTAACTTTGTCAAACGGGCCGGCTCCAAATAACCCACAATACCCCTGGAGACCATAAGAGCAAACTGTAGGGCTATTGGAGAAATAAGCACCATTTGCTAGAGGTATTTCTGTTTTACCTACATATTATCTACAGATTTTTTTCTCAGTCGATCAATCATACGGTCAGTCAAATATCTAATCAAAACATAATGCCCCTCACAAGTTCCCTAAACTCAGTGTGATGTTTTAAAATATCTTGTTTTGTTTGAGAGCAACAGTGCAAACTCAATCATGTGGTTTCATCCAGTCCTCCATTAAATTATGCAGCAATGTCCTCCAACAGTAATGCGATCATTACATCAAAAGCAGATATGATGTCAGGCTATATGATTGGTTTATTAGAAAACCTTCAGCAAAGCACCCTAATTGGCATAAACTGCCAGCGCTGTGTTATCACCATTCCCACAGCTGGGTGGGTACCATACAGATGGTCCAGAGGATTAAGTCAGCAGTCATACTACTGAGAAAATGCAGTTTGTGCTCTCAGTTCCCAGTTCATTAGGTAGTCTACACGTAACCTTAACTAATGCAATTTAATCCTATCTGTCCTTTATTTCATTAAGGTCATAATGCTCAGCTTTTGTTGAAATCACTAAGATTCTGTATGGTCGTTTTAGAGGATGAACATTGTGGCGCTCCTCCAAAATGATAAAGATGAACCAACACCTGTTTAAAAACTCTGTCAACAGAAACTGAACCTTCATGTAGGTAGGTTTGATATGATTAGAGTGAGTTAAGTGTACCTAGACTTTATAAAATGTTTTCTTCATATGAAAACAGAATATGTAGGTAAGGGTCAAGATTTTGGTATCGAAAGCGTTCTTCTTTCTGTCACAGTAGTTTGTTGTTTGTCTGAATAGCTTTGGCCAGTCACATTTGATTTGGCTGTATACAGGTAAACAGTCTGTGGATAAAGCCAAACAGAACACAGTTAGCTATTGTGTGAACTGGCTACTTGTGAAACAACCTAGATGTAGATGTCAACTCTCAAGTTGCTGACACACCAGGCCAACAGGCGGCTGATGTCAGGGCGGACAGTCGGCATCCATTGCCCTAGTTTTTGAAGTGTGTTCCACATTCTAGCTCTTGACAGCAGCTTCTAGGGCAATTGAGCAAGTAGAATCGGCAGTGGTGAGAGAAATCACTCAGATTGGAAGCTCAGCTGAGCGAACCAGTGCGTGACAAAAAAAATTGAAACAATAGAATTGACTTTGCCCATTTAGTGTGGTCTGCACTTCTTTTTCGGCAGTGACATTTGCCAGCTTTTTTCAGACATATTCGCGATTAGAGGTGGCTATATTAGTCTGGAGTCTTCCAGTTTTTCCTTTTTGAATGGTGATTACATACTAGAGCCACCTCGTGGTAAGGAGAAGTATTTCCTCTCACGCAGGTTCAGAATGTGCAAGCTAGCTGGCCACTGGCTGTAGTGTCTGCGGTTGTTCAAGTGCAGCTTTTGTGATGAGACACAGGCGATGTGAGGGGACACAACCATCTGGGTTCATCCCCACTAGGTCTTTGACTTCAGTTTAGAGTGTCTGGGCCCCTAAAAATAGACTTGCACAAGGAAGAAGTCTTGGTCTGAATCTATTATACTTGTCTACTGGCTATAGAGGAAGCCCTCAATCGTTGACAGTGCCGCCAGAGGCTGAATCACAGATCTGTGTATCTAATAAACTGACAACTGAGTTATGTTTTGTCATTGCTCCTAGGGATGTGTTTGCCTATAATGAGCTGATAAATTGTGACACCCGATGTAAAAGAATGACTCATATAAACAACACTGTGCAAAAGAAAAGACAGACAGAGGGAAGAGGGCATACGTGATGGTTACACATTGGTCTTCTGTCTAAAAAGCAGCTGTAGTCTTTAAAGGAAAATAGAGTATAGACTTTACATTTAGATGTGAAGCAGCAAATGGACAACGGCAGAAATAATTTTCAGAGAGAGGAACAACTTGGAGCAAAGTTAATGTGCAGTACAGCATGGAAATGCACTGAACTGCCAGAGGAGACATTCTTTCCATTAAATGAGCAACTTAAAGCACATTTCCCATTACAGTGTGTGTTTGTGCGTGGCTAGGCTCATTGGTATTATAGCAACAGACTGAGCAGGAAAAGAAATGAGAAGCAGCCTCTTGGCGAGCGGCAGCAAAAGGAAGAAGAGCATCTCTGTGCATTGATGCTGATGATGAGTGAGTACATGGAAAAGAGAGCCAATGAGGGCACAGAAGTGAGGGGTTGGAGTTGTTGGCAGGCACTGAATGTCCAACTCCCTCACATCAGCCTCCATCACACTCTGTATCCTCACATACTCTCTGCTCACAGGATGTGAAGCTTCTTTTCTCTCTGCATTGGAGCTGAAGTGGCCACCATGTGGTCCTACGTGATGAGTCATCCCGACATTTCATCAGGGAATGAAATGTTCTTTTAGTCAGATGCAGTTGGTCAATACGACTTCAGTCCATCTGAATGTAAATCAAATGACATTTATTTGATTGAATCCAGGCAGTTGAAGCAGTTGGTTTCCAGGAATAAAAAATTCAGGGTCATCAGGCAGAACCGTTGAACCAGGCTCAACTTTCGCAGCAGTTCGACGGCACCTGTAAGGTGTTTCTTCAGCCAAACAATATACAAGCGTACATCCCTGGTGGATTTCTTTGCAATGTGAGCATTGTATTTCTACTGTTTACCTTGCACTGGGTGTGCCAAAAGAAAATATGCTTGGCGCTGCCAAGTTGTACGGCTGTTATAACACAGGGCTGTTCTTCGTAGCTGTTGTTGCCCTGATGTGTAGTTTCATTTTTGAGAATACGTACACAGTATGCAGCAGCACTTACTGTACATACGCTTGTAGCATCCATAGGTATAGTATAAAACCTCAATGCAGATATATAAGTGAAGTTTTAAAATCAAGGTACCTACAGGAGGGGTGCAATGCAAAATTGTCTAACGCTCGATTCTCAAAACTGTATTGGATACACGTAGACAGTAGACGAGTTCACCGATTAGTAGTTGAGATGTTTTCTGTGTCAACACGCATCAACTTTCTCTAGTATATGCTGGGGATTGTCAAATATCGACAACATAAAATTCCACCTCGGATACCATTTCTTTGTCAAATTCATGAATTCCAATATCCGCTCATTCAGTCGAGGTCAGTGTCCTCACATAAAAATTATGTTTCTCCTTCTTGTTTCATCTTGGTGGATTTTTTGGCTAATGCCTAATGGATCGAATTTGTTTCTTCACTACAGTCATTGCTGGTTGAAATCTGCATCATGTAGTCTGACATTTCATGTTGCCTCTAAATTTGGCTTTACATTTTATTTCCACCCTCCAGAGGGAAGTGGTTTGTCTTTCGGTTTTCAATGCTATGGAACTATCTTGCACACCTGTTGGCCTTTTAATCAAAGATTGTTTCCTGTGAAAATGCCACTCTGTATCTGTTATCATTTTGTCCTTTCCTTTTGAGTAAAAAGAGGAAACAAACTTCCTTTTTCTGCATTAGAACTGTTCAAATAAGGAAGAGTGTAGTTAAATTAAGCTTCACCAGTCATTGTGGTCATGCCTAATTAGCTAACAGCGTGTGCCAAAGGGATAAATGGCAATCACAAAGTACATAGCTGCAGCTAAACCGCGTTTTAAAGTGATTTATTATGATTACCAAAAAATAGTTGTTTTAAGATAGGCCGGGCTCCAGTTTCCCCCTCTCTGTCCTCCTCAGTGGGCAGCCTGCCAATATGTGTGCCCAGTTAACATCACAGTGCTGGGAACCCCAAGGCCCCAAGCAGGTGTCAACCTCCCTGCCCAGCCAAAGGAGCTGAGAGGGGAACACAAAGGGCTCAAAGAGACCTGCCAGCATGGTAACCATCTTAAATATCCCAGGCCAGTGTGGCCACTCCTCTAAATCTCTCGGCAGCAGAGGGTAGCTGCCAGTGTGCCTCTTTCTGCTACTGTAACAACGACTCAAAGGGGTTCAAAGCTGTTTTTAAGCTTTGCCCTTAACGGGGTTCAGAGAGGAAAGATTAATGGAGGGCATCAGGAGTGAACAGATAGAGGGATGAGTCTAGTTTGAAGCTTTTATTTATGCATAGAGGGTTTTTCAAAGGCCAAAAACGTAGATAAATTTTGTCCATCAGAGGTTTTAAAGTATTTTTATCTCATTCTTTCACACTGTGCACACGTCACTCTCTTCCTCTCTCTCTGCTGCCATCATCAGTTAGTTTATGGAGCATCTTTTGCAGGATGCTCCCAGATCCAGATCTCATGGGCCTGTGTGATCTTTGAAACACTGGCTTGGCTCAGGGTTAAGCTGTACTGGCATTTAAATTGGCACGACTGTAAAAGAACTGAAAGAGAGGGAGAAGTGATGCTTTCTCTCCCTCCTTCTCACTCCCCCCTCTCGCTCTGTTCATTGTTGAACACTCTGCAGTGATGATGTGGATGTGATGGGGGTGGAGTGGAGTGGAGTAGAGGCTACCCTCATCTTCAGTTAACAATAGGTCCTTGTGTATTTGACCCCCTCTCTAGCAGAGTGGAGTCCATGGCTCGGGCTGAAACCGGGATGGAATTCCATCTTTGCCAGATTTAGTCGGTGGAAACCCTCCTAGAAACCCCCCCAATGATCCCAGTATTAGGCGTCATTCCTCTGGGACCATTCGTTCGGGTTTACAACCACATCAATAAACAATTATCATTCTCTCCCTTTTTCTCTAGCTGTGGTGGTCCTCATTGATCCTCCATACGTGCTGTGCCACATGATCTGTCTTCCCCTTGGCTGGGTAACTGATGACTAACCTATATTTGAGTGGACTGAGCCACAATGGTGCTACTAGGTCATTAAAACATGGTTAACAATGATTTATTTGTCCCATGACTTAACAGCTGTTCTGTAATTTTTGTTAAACTATCTAAAATGAGGATAAATTACCTTCAAAAATAGCAGTGACACTTCACATTTTCCTTGTAAAGGCCTATTCAAACAGGATTAATATTAACACAGGAATTAATGTGGTTTAGAAATTACCTCCTTATGTTTGTGTTTCATGTGGCTTATTTGCACAGGATAATTAAGGTCTGTATTTTACTGTATTTACTGACATCTCCTGGATTTGATATCAAGGCCCCAGCAAAGCTTCTGTTCTTCCACATTAATGATGTAGTTTAAAGTTGATTTGCTTACTTTGAGTAGTACAAATTTGTTGCTCTCTAGATAGAATAAGCGGTGTTTGGAAGGTGTTAAAACACCTATTATAAGTAAGCCAATGAAAGACTTTAATATGTCAAAAAAAGTTGGAAAAATGCCTCTCCCAGAGCCAATATTGAAATTTTCTAATTTCTTTTGTCCAACCAACCGTCCAAAACCAAAGATTCCTCGCCTACCATCATAAAACACAAAGAAAAGCAGTACATCGTGGAACCAGCTTGTGTTTGACATTTTGCTTTTAAAGTTTAAAATTTCATACGTTTCAACCTGCAAAATCCTTATACTGAGACCTGGTGAAACTGCTTCTGAACCCCTGTGAAAGAAAACTTGCTATCTTAATCTCCGTCTTACACGACATCCGATACCCTCTTATCCCCATCCTGGCATGACAAACCCCGCCCATTTTGCGGAGGTGTGCTGCGGGTGCTTCAGCTTCTTTAGAGGGCGTTTTGGAGAATAACCAGAAAAACCTGCTTTGTGCCAGATCGCCTTACCTTCCACCCTGACCCACCTGCCTTCTGCATACAGCAACAACTCCCATCAGCAATGCAGAGTAATCTTCAGTAGAGTAAAAGCCAGCTTCATCTGTGTTAACAAGAGGAAAAGTCAGGATGCAGAGCTGACACGTCAAACACTGCTCCTTTCACCTGATTGGATCGAGAAAGAGGAAGCACTTGAGCCTTACAATTGAATTATGTCCATTAATCACTTTCATTTCACAGATGATAATATTGACCAAGTAACAGAAGGTAATCAATCTTCCATCCATGTCTGAATAGATTTGGCTGACAGTCATGAAAATTGAAAATTTACCTTTATTACTTAGCATGTGCCCTGCATTGCAGTAAATTTGGCAAACATTGCATGTATTACAAGCAGGATTGAGAACAGATTTAGAGATTTATTTTGATATTTTACTTAAGCTTTAAAGCATGAGCTTTTTTTTACTCCCCCGCAGCTTTTCCGCTGACCTAAAACAGGCGACCAGTTCAACCAGAAGATGCTATCAGTTTAGAGAAAATAGAGCACTGAGAGCACAAAAATATCCTTACTTATAGTAATTGAGTCTCATTTATTTGATGCATAAAAATATACCAAATAAAGTACCAGAAGTGGAAAGTAACAAAGTACAAAAAGATTAGACTTTTCAGGTCTCTGCACATTATGTGAGTATATATTTTTCTGGAAACTTTTTGCTTTTACTCGCTACATTTTACCACAAATATCTGTTCTTTTACTTACTTACTTACCAACCAAAAATGTCTATATTTGACATCCTGGGAATGAGACTCAACAATCAGCGATCTTTCTGATGTGTTTACGAACTGCTCAGACAAAACCTAATAACTCTACCTTTAAGTTTAATAGTCTTTGAATTATATAAATATGCAGAGAGTTTCAGGTAACTTTGCACAGAAATGGTCGGTAGAAATGTCCTTCAGAAAAATACTTTTATACTTTTAAGTTCATTTCAGAGCATTTACTTTAACTGTTTCTTGAGTAAAGAAATTGAATCAGTACTGTTACTCTACCAGTCTTTTAAGTGTCTGTACTTCTACTTGAGTAAAGAATGTGTGTACATCTGTAAAATGCACATAGACATACAAAAAATTCATTGATTTTACCAGTTTACAGAATTTGTAGTGACGTGCACTTTTTTCACCTGAGTGCCAAAGAAACAATATGCATTACATATGACATGGTTTAATTGAATATGTTGACATCATCTGGGCTCAATAAGTTAAACTCTAAGCAGCCCAATGGAGTCCTTATCAAGCACATCCCATGAGAGAGCTGTTAAAGGGCAGGCCGATCACAATGCTCGAATTGGCGAGTGGAAAACAACACGCGCATCTGATAAGAGCCAATAGCTGCCAGAAGCGCTTCCATCATCATGGCCATTGCCGTCATCATCATCATCATGGGCAAACGGACACACCCATGTGTGGAGTGATATGTTTTCAGTAAAAGAGGGATTTTCTTAAGCCTGAGGTGTTCAGCTGTTACACAACACACACACAAGCAATAAATTAAAGTGTCATACTGTGGTCATGAGACACTTTAACGTCACTAATGGAGGTGAAACATGCAGTTTGTTATGAGTGTCAGCTGTGTGTGTGTGTGTGTGTGTGTGTGTGTGTGTGTGTGTGTGTGTGTGTGTGTGGCTCTTGTGCTTATTACAAACAAGAACGGGTGAATGATGTTAGTGCAGGGCTGCATCATGTGCTGCAGCCCCTCCATCTCTCCACATCCGTCTGTTTACCTTCTTTGATGTTTAACCTCATATCTGAAATGGTTCCTTGTCAATAGAGAGCCTTTGGAAGATATGATGACATGGAAGAAGGAAATTTGCAACTGAGAGTTGTTTTTGAACACCAGCGAGAGTTTACTTCCTTTGTTTTCACTGTGTGGTTAACAATATGTCTTCTGATTCATGAACAAAGACTCAACAGACGTGGGATTTTTAGTTCCTGATTTAAAGGTTACTTTTACAGAACCCTACTGACTAATGAGTCCAATATTTGCCAAAAAATAGGTAATGCAATTTATTTTTTTTAGTAAGACTGGACATTTAGATATGTCTACACTGGGTTTTCTGATATTTCACAACAGTATTCCTTAGTGTGATAAAGGGCTGCAACTAGCTTTTTTTAACAATTTTTTTTATCAATTGATCAGCAGCTTATTTTCTCTAGTAATCGATTATTTTATCTTTTAATTTAGTTTAACATCTAGTCCATCAAATGTCAGGAATTTGTCAGTGAAAAGTCAAAAAGAAAAAAAAAATGTGTTGCTTGTCATTATGACTAAAGTACTTAAATGATGAAGTCAATGAAATAGTCATTACAGACTGAGGACACTACATTTTAATTGAAAATATAAACTTTGTAAGCTGTTTTGACTTTTTTCCTTCATATTGATGTAATAACATTTCTTAACAAAACAGAATAGATACTTGTATTTTACATGGGAGACCATGAATTTCACCCATGTGTGTTTTTAGTAAGAGCTGTGGTATATTATTTCTGTCCAGAATGAGGCTTCTTTCATCGATTTCATTCAAATGCCTGTGACGTGCTGCTCTAACCTCTTAAGCGATACAAAAGAGGATGAGTCAGTCCTGCCAGCTCTCAGTATGAGGGAAGTGGATTTGATGCCTGTCCCCTATTGCCGTCTGTGCTGCATGATAAAATCAGCCTCCGAGGACCTTGCTCAATTCTACATCCGCGTAAATATTCTTTTTTTATAGTGTATTGTTTTACTCCTGTCTTGCAGAGGAAACTTCACTGTTCCGAAGTTATCAGAGTCTAACATGGGATTTGGCGTGCTGGGAGTTTTTCTGGGGCTGCTCCTGGAGGTCTCCACCCACGGACCCCACGCTGTGCCTCGGACCTCCTGGAGAAACCAAGGTAAGGCTGAATTTATCATGTTTACATTTGATATGTGATTAATTGGTGCCAGGAAATTGTTGCCGATTTGATAACTAATCATTCCTTTGTTAAAGTAATCTTCTGTTATATACAAATACTAAACACGTGATGATGATTCAGCCAGAAAAAATTCACCCAAACTAAATAAAATTTAGTTATGGAAACTTTTCACTGTTATCTTTTATAAACCATTTAGGTTTTCTTTTTTTGGGAAAGGAATTTTTTAGTTAGTTAGTCAGTTAGTTAGTTAGTTAGTTAGTTAGTTAGTTAGTTTAATTAACCATACATTTAACATTTATTATTGATGGTTATATCAAGCGTTGCCATACTAAACAAATAATACACAAGACATGCATTATGTCTTTGGTAACTTTTAGATTGATTCTGTTTTTCTGCTTCTTGAATCTATTTCCAAATGTATGGACTCAGTTAGCTCAGCAACTAACTGGTCTACTTGTAAAGTGTTTGTGTTTACACCACTAACACAGGAACTTTGGACAGCTGATTTAAAGAGGTTTTAGGCCATAGTCAGCTGGTTAGCTTTCTAACTTCAGTAGATATATTTTCAATACAATACATAGACGTCTTTCATAAAATGTCAAAACCCTTATCTCTTCACATTCTGTTGAAATGTTTTGAGCTTTACGTATTGCACCTTAACTGGAAGATAGATGTAAATAGACATGCAGATAAATACAAGGGCTTCAAAAATGAACACGTATCCTAAAACTCGAATGTTTGAACAGAATTTTAAGCATTATACCTGTAAATAAAGAAACTATGAATAGCAACGTACTATAGTTGTTAATAAAGGTTTTTGTTAGCATTTTCCCTTCAGCATTTCACTTCTTAATGCTTTTTACAGTTATTCACATCCTCAAAAATCTGCACCTTTTTTGGTGAATTCACTTCTGAATGTCCTCTGCTGATTTAAATCGAAACTTTGCTTGAGCCATGAACACACACAGTCGAAAGGCACTTGATTTGGGAAGTCATGCTTCTTGGTATGAGTTGGTTTTAAAGAACTTACTCTTCTGGTCAAGAGTTCAGTTGCTCCACGAGTCTTGCATCAGAAACTAAGCCATCATGCTATATAGTTAGATTTAACACACTCAAACTTCACAACAGGTAGTTCAGAAGACACCTTTCTTTCATGTATCTGGTGGAACATCTTTCTCACCACAGGCAGTAATTCAGTGTGCATACTGCCATTTACATATATAGCTCAAGAAACCCAGTTGCACTGTGAGAACCAGCGCTGCTCACCCTTTAACACAGTCAACTTTCTGCACTGGCTGCAGCACAGTCACTGGTTCAGTCAATCAGTGAGGGTGTTTGCTTTCATCATTGTGGTGTTTATGTCCAGGCACCTGCAACCCGAACCCAAGTGCACCTGGCACAACCAAAGCCAGCCAGACATGAACTCTACACTAGGTTCGCCATCAATCACAGTACAAGAACATAACGAGAGATAAACTCGACACAATACTAACGCACCCCCACTTTTTTTGGCCTTGTGGGGGCAGCAGAAATTAGCTGTAAACACAATACTGACATATTATCAGCTTATAAAGTTGTTGGGATGAAGTTAGAGAAAAATGGTGCCTCTTGACATATTTAGTAGACACTGAACAACATTAGTTGTTAGTTATTTGATTTGTTTTATAAATAACAGCTTCAAAATCATTTTGATGGTACATTGTCTGGTAAAAGGGTAAATGGTGTCACAGCCACTCCGTCCCCTCACTTGTTTCTGCAGTATGTAACTTCAGTGAAAGGGTAAGTCAGTGCGTTTACATGACACTCAAGAAAACCGAATTACTGTGTTAGTCTGACTATGATGGGATTTCTAAGATGCATGTATACACCTTAGTCTGACTAAAATCGGACTGGATCGGATTTGTCATAGTCGAATTAAAGCACCCAGATTATTCGATTGATAGTCGCATTACTCCTGCATGTATACGTTCCAGCGGATCGGATCTGATTTTTCCCTGGGGCCGTGAGCCGGAAGTAGACAAGTAGACGGACGGCGGCGCCGGCGTCTTTCCTCCGAAATCACCGCAACAAAGAGCGCCATTGTGCCCCTAGTTTGTGTAATTATCATGTACACCATATACGAAATGTACAAGATGTAGCTTCGTCTCGCTCTTCGTACGCCATCTTTCTTGAATGCCGAGGCAGCTGGTGACGTAACGAGGTCAGCCGGAGGTGTCTCTGTTGCACTAGTTGAAATGGGTACAGCGTCACCTAGCGTACCGGGGTATGACGTGCTCCGGCCAATAATCTGATTTTCTCACCGGCATGTATACTCGGATAATTGCAGTTGTCTGATTGAGTCGCATAGTCGAACTATGTCTGTAATCTGACTAAACTGTGCATGTAAACGCACTGTGTTACTAGAAGGAACCCATTTCACATTACATTCATGTGATCCATTGTCAGTATAAGAAATGTTGATTATTGCAGCTTTGAATTAAACTCTCACTACTGTTCAGTACACATGTTGATAAGTTAAACTTACAGTTAATGGGATCCAATTGTTTTGTGCTCAGATTTAGATCTGATGGAGTTTTCGGAACCTGACATCTTCAACTACACCACGCTGTTGTTGAGTGAGAAGAAGGATGCACTGTATGTGGGAGCCAGGGAGGCCATCTTTGAACTGAGCAGGAAGAATGTGACAGTCAAAAACAACAAGGTAAGAAAATATGGATACGATTTGTGACAACTGCAGAAAAAGATGCAATGAAAATACCATAAAAATGTGTTGCATTTCAATCATGATTCACTTTTTTTTTTTTTTTACCATTTAAAGGTTCAGTGGAAGGTTGCAGAAAACCCCATGACGATGTGCACGTTAAAAGGAAAATCAAAAGAGGTTAGTTAGCTAATATAATACAGTATGCTAATGTTTTATTTGTCTCCTTATATGGTGTTAGACTTTCTGTTTCAGTCTACAGTAAAAGAAAATCACTCCATCAAATTTTGCTTTCCAGAAAGACTGTTTAAACTACATTCGAGTGCTGCAAGTCGTTGACGATGAGCGGCTGTATGTCTGCGGCACACATGCCTTTCAACCTCAGTGCAACTACTTGGTAGGTTTATGCTCAACTGATCCTTAATTTAACATCACCCTGCACAAATGAAACTTGCTTGGGCTCGCCAATCATCACGGCAAACTGAAATGTAATCTTGACCTCGTCTTTCAGAACCTTGCAGACTTCTCGTTGGGAGGTCAACCTGAGGACGGCAGAGGAAAGTGCTCCTTTGACCCCTCGCAAAGCTTTACTACTGTCATGGTTGGTGAGTGGAGGCCAGTTTAATGTCATTACACAAAGAGCTCTTTTGGTTGTCAGCCCTGTGGTAAAATGCTTAATAATCCCCAATAATCTCAGATTTTTTGGGAAGCAAGCGCTGGACAATAAATTGCTTTATATTTTTATTCCCCTCTCTCTATCAGATGGAGAGCTGTACTCAGGGACGGCTTATAACTTCTTAGGCAGTGAACCGATTATTTCCAGATACTCTCCATCCCAGTCCCTGCTGAGGACAGAGTACTCCACGTCATGGCTCAATGGTGAGTTAAAACATCATGTCACATGTGATCTAGCATTAATGTAAAGATTGTCAAATTGTCAGGAGATGATTTTGCAGATCTCGTCTCTTAGTCTGCCTTTTCTTTTTTTCTTGCAGAGCCCAGTTTCGTCTTTGCTGACGTGATCAGAGAAGGAACAAACAGAGTAGACGGTGAGGACGATAAAATCTACTACTTCTTCACTGAGGTGTCAGTGGAGTACGAATTCTTTGGCAAGCTGCTCATCCCCAGGGTGGCGCGCGTCTGTAAGGTCAGTACACGTCACGTACCATCTGCACATACCAGCAGCATCCCCCTTTAGCCCTTATGTTCCTGTTGTCTGTGAGTGCATGCCTTTCTCAGTGTTAATCCCTCCTTCCATTTACTTGCATCCATTTCCTTGTTCTAACCTGAGCCTCATATCAAGGTACAAATCAACTAGTTTGTCAGTTATGATGCAACACTGAAACATTTGTCAGATGAAGAACTTGTGTCCTGTCCCGAGGTTTAGTAATGAAACGCTTCTCAAAACATAACCGAGGCTTTTTTTATAATGCTTCAACCAGAACAGGAAGCGAAGTGACATTTAAAGTAAAGCCTTTGATTCGTTACATAATTAACATTAAAATGGATTAAAAGGATTTCTTTAGTCTCACTTAAATTGCATAACAAGCAAAGCACCTAGTCTGCCTTTTTATATCAGTAGTGTACCAAAACAATGTGCACAAACATCTGCTTCTGTGAAAAAGTCCCTACACTGTACAGTATTGATTTTTCATTAGATAATATTTATCATAATTACAATTAATTATTACACTGCCACCTGTAAAGTACAAGAGAAAGATTTCGCCACACTATTTTCTCCATGTAAAATGTCCCAGTTAAAGATCTTTAAATTGTTTTAGTGAGCAGCTGTTGAGAAATATGCAAGTCTGTTCCAAAGTTTAGATTTTTCCATCCCACCACAAGCAAGACTGTTGTGAACTCCTAGAAACATATAAATAGCTCTGTAATAACCTGAGATTCTATTTTATACGTGCCTGGCAAAGCGAGAACACCTCTGCAGCACTACAGTAGTTTATTATAATGCTGTTTTGTCACATATTTGAACTTTATTAAAAAAGCTTGCATAAATTGCAGTTATTCCCTCAGGCTGCATACACTCCCGGCAGCCTTCACCAATAAGGTAGCGCCTCCTGTATGTAGCATGAGAAGCGAAACTCAGGGCAGTAAGAGTCTGTTAAACACGTGTGGCACCAAAAGCTTATTGCGTTGAGGCGATGGAAATGGAAGTTGGTTTAGATGAGTGTATGAACTATTTTTGTCACCAACTGTCTTATCCGGACTGTTGAGACAGGACAGTAAGACTGATAAGAAAATCAACCTGAGCCTCTGCCTCTCCTCATACCACCACCATCTCTACAGGGTGACCTCGGTGGGCAGCGCACTCTGCAGAAGAAGTGGACGTCCTTCCTGAAAGCCAAGCTGGTCTGCTCCATGCCCGAGCTCAACTTTGTCTTCAATGTAGTTCATGATGTCTTCATTCTGAAGGGGACTGACTGGAGGGACACGGTCATCTACGGGGTCTTCACCTCCCAGTGGTCAGTGTTTGGAGATTTGGAGTAAAAGTGGAATATTGTCATATAATACAGGTCTTTAAATTGACTTCTCTTCCCTCCCAACTCCTTCATCATCATCCTCTCCCAGGGGAAATGTGGGTTTGTCAGCAGTATGTGCCTACAACATGACTGCTGTAGAAGAGGTGTTCTCCAAGGGGAAGTACATGCAGAAGGCCACAGTGGAGCAGTCCCACACCAAATGGGTCCGATACAACGGCATCACTCCTTCTCCACGTCCTGGAGCAGTAAGTACCTTTAACAAAGCTCGAATCATCAAGACTAGGCTCAGGAAATAATAATATGTTTGTTATACTGCACATACAGTGGATGTGAACATATTCAATAATACTTCTTGTATTTTTCCTCCACCAGTGTATCAACAACCAGATGCGAAAGCAGAACATCAGCAGCTCTCTCCACCTGCCAGACAAAACCCTTCAGTTTGTCAAGGACCACCCCCTGCTGGAGGATCCCGTCCTGCCCATCGGCAACGGGCCTCGCCTCATCACCAAAGACGTTAACTACACTCAAATTGTTGTTGAGAGGGTCAGAGCGCTCGATAAGAACATTTATGACGTCATCTTCACTGGAACAGGTACGAACTTCAGAGAGCAGTTGAAACCGTTATTAATAATGATGTTTTTATCAAGTTCATAGCTCCTGATGCTAACCTAAAGCTTAATTTCAGAGCTAATCCAGTGGGCCAGTCTAATATTTATAGTATTTTGTCTGGTATTATTGATATATATAATTCAATAGCTCTGCGTTGCACCAAAACTATTCTAATATGTTTTTGATTTGATTTTAAGAAATTATGAAAGTTGACAATATGTAAAATGAAATATCACATCTTCGTTTTAAAAAGTTTAATATCTGGCTTCTACTTTGACTAAATGGTTGATATGTTCTTACACATAGATAAAGGAGTCCTGCACAAGTCCGTGGTGTTTGAAGGAGATGTGCACATTGTGGAGGAGATTCAGCTCCTTAAGAACTCGGAGTCCATCAAGAACCTGCTGTTGTCCTCTGAGGTAAGTGACTGTCGCAGTTATTAACTGTATAAAGAGACAACTGCAGCACAAAATTAAGAAAATGTCACAAAGTCAGGCAGTGATTCGATGTGGTGTTATACTACACTCAGTTGCTGGTTTAAACAGCTGTGTGAAGTGTTGTGTGCGTGTTTGTACGTTTTTCTGAAGTGCTGTGAAAAGCTCACCAAAGGAAGTTGCCAGGAAGATGGCGCACGCAGCAAAACCACAACTTCTCTAAGTCAGTAGAGGCTGCATGTTCAGCTTCAGTGTGTTGTGTTTGCGTTTGTCAGCAGTCACACACTGAATTATGATTATGATATGATTCAGACTTTTGTGGTTGAAGGTTCATTTTTGTGACTTTTAAATCTGGTAAAATTCCAAAGTGATCGACAAGTTGTATTTTTATTTGAAAGTTTGTCTTACTTTGTGCTTCCAGACTCGATCCCTGTACGCTGGGTCAGACTCGGGTGTTGTCCAGTCACCCACAGCCTTCTGTGGCAGGTATCTGTCCTGTGGTGACTGTGTCTTGGCTCGAGACCCGTACTGCGCCTGGGACCCTCACACTGCAGCCTGTGTTAATATCTTTGATGTCCCCAGTCAGCGGCACAGGTAACTTACCATCACGCTGTTCAATCGCTCTCACTCTAACCTTTATTCTACATACCGGTACTCCGGTCATGCATTATGACACTGATTAGCAAAAGCAAAAGCAAAATCTAGAGACCTTCTTACTGATAGTCCATCCAGTCTGACTGGCTTATTTTAAATCCTCATGAAAACAAGTCTTTGTTGTTTTTTTTTCAGGAGGCTGATCCAGAGCCTGAATGGTGACGCAGACAGGTGTCCTTCAGGTAGGGTGAAACATGCTCACACACACAGCCTCTTTATGACTGTCTAACGGCTGCAGCCCACGATTATTTACATTATCAATTAATCTGTCAGTTGTTTTCACGATCGGTCATTGAGTTTACAAAATGTGAAAAAAGAACAGCCAACCAACAGTCCAAAACCCATAACAAAAAACTTCTTTTACTGTCATGAATGACAAAGAATATCAGCAAATCCTCATATTTAAGAAGCTGAAACCAACAAATGTTTGCTGAAAAGTGATTAATCAATTATCATCAAAATAGCTGCCATCAGGTCAATAGATTAATTGACTATTTGTTGCTGCACTACTGGAAATTATTTTTTTTGTTCACCTGTAATAAATCATCCCAACATTGTAACAGAAATTGTGAGTTGAGCAGGATGATACATTGAGAAGCTACACTGTAATAAGGAAGGGCAAGTCGAGCAGAAATCCTATTTCATTGACACAGGGAACCCTTCGATGTTTATTGCAGTTTTTGATGATCTGTACTGAAGCATATAGCAACACAGGCTTTTACTGACCTCGTGTGGAAGAGACTGTGCTACACACGTTTTATTGCAGCCTAGTAATAATAATGTGATTCTATCAAGGCCTGTTAATTAATTATTTATTTATGTATAATGGTGCTGGTGCTAAAAACAAGGCAAAAACATTGGAAAACATACTTTTTTGAACAAACTATCCAAATATTTATATATATATATAGAAAATCATATCCCTATAATGTCAGAAATATCATTCTGATTATCATAATATAACTAAAGTCTGTGTTTTTGTAATCATGGCTGCATTTTACATCTTTTGTCAGTATGGCCCAGTAATAGATGTACAGCTGGGTGATTATTATATTTTTGATCAAATTCTCGTATATCAATATTGCAACAATATTGTAGGACCATGAATATTGGTAGTTTCTAGCGTTCTTTTTCGGGCAGATGAATGCTAGCTGTGTGCTCAGGAGCGATACAACGCTGCACGTGGGTCATGAGGCACTTTGAAAAAAGATTGTGGGTGCTGCGCCCTTTCTCTTCCTCAGTGGTAACAATTACAAAAAGATGCTGACACTCATAAACAAACGCTATCTGGACACAGTCCCTAAGTGGTTATTATAAGTAGAAGAAAAACAGTCTGTAAAATCAAGCAAACACTTACGCCATATCATGATATAACGACATCCAAAATGACAATATGCCCAGCTCTCCTTCAATATAAGCCATGTTGTGTGATTGTCCTAAACTGTAGAACCGACTCATCCTGCTCAAAAGTCATGTCTTTCTCTCTGTTTTGCCTCTCAGTGTCAGGCCGCTCTCTGAAGGACTACCAGAGTGTGACCGTGAAACCAGGGAGCTCTGCTGAGCTGCCATGCCTGGTTCACTCCAACCTCGCCCAGGTGATGTGGAAATCCAACGGCTCGGTCCTCACCGAGGCCTCGCGCTTCCACCTCATCGGAGAAAGTGGTCTCCTGATTTACAGCGTGGCTCCGGAGGATCAAGGTCACTACGAGTGCTGGTCCGTGGAATGGGCCCCTGCTGCTGGGAAGAACTTCACCCGCCTGCTGGCTGCTTACATCCTGACTCTGGATCTCCCGCCCAGACCCCCGCAGCAGGCAGGACACGTGACCACCACCACCCTCGGCAGCCAGGACACATCTAGCACACACGCAGTTGAAGGTAATGGTAAGACAGACGGAGCCCCACTAACTCCGGCCCTGGCCCCTCCCAGCTTCACAGCCATAGTCCAACTCACCTCCCCACCCCAGACTGACTCATCACTAACCCCGCCACCCAGCAGCACAGTCAAGCTCCAGCCAAAGCAGCATCTTCCCTCCACCTCCAAAGCCACCCACACGGAAAGCCAGGACCCAGCGGCTGAGTATTTACAGCACAACAACAGCATCGCCCTCCTCTTCCTCTTCCTACTGTTTTTCCTCCTCTTTCTGGCCGCGCTGGCGTACAACTGCTACATGCAGTATCTCCCGGCGCCCTGCCTGAGGCTGCGAGCTGCTCTGGTTGGCAGTCACAAGAGCGCCAATCAGCCTGAGTACCGGGCCTGTGAGGCAGGTCTGATGGAAGCATCTGCAACCGATAAAATAAACATGACCGAGCAACCCACGCAGAACGGAAGCCAAACCACCCAGAACCTGCGGGCGCTCCGTGACACCGGGTATGAGACCGAGCCGGAGTGCGGCAACGGTCAGATCCCGTCTCACAGCTTTGGAGACGACAGCCCTTCTAAGGAGAAACCCTTCGACGTGGACTGCGACTCTCAGTCCATCCAGTTTGCTGATGCAGATGAACCTTGCTGCTAGCCAGAAGCTTCTGTTCTTGAGCATTAAGACTGTTTTTTGTTTTTTGTTTTTTTTTAGGGGATCACGCTCTTGCTGCATCTTCCTTACAAGTCGAAGTATTTTCCCGTACGGCATCACATGAAGTTTTAACTATTATGAGGCTTAAGTCAGGCGCCTCACTGGCCTGTTGAGATCTGACTCCTGTCTGATTTAGGACTTGTGATAAAGCAAAAACTGTATTCATGGAAGCTGCACCCTCCAGCAAGAAAAGCTATGTCTTAAATTCCAAATTGGAAACATAGTTTACCAAATTGGTAAGTTACCATGATGTTTTCCAAATTGGAGTCATGTTTTTGTACAGACTGGAAGATAAATACTCTCCTGAAGCTTTTTTCCTTTCTTTTTTCTTTTTTTCCTCTCTCACGAAGAAACATGTAGGCTATTGCTGGACTTGGGTAAAAGCTTCAACGTTATTCAGTAATTTCTCAGGGAAGCTTTGCCCTGTGCATCATAGCCTGGCTCTGTTGTACAGTGTTGCCATCTGCGGGTCCTGGTATGTGGGCCCGTTAATCTCACCTAGTGTTTGAAGGTCGGAAAAAAAAAAAGTGGACAAGACACAACTTGTGTGTTAGAAAAATGCTGGATCGATTCAAACCACCGTCTTGTGAAGCGCTGTCACAAATTTGTCTGTGTTTTATGTTTTTTTGCTCCCTGTGAAGTCGACATTCCTTCACAGTCCTGTGTATTAACCTCTACTAGTCTGTTAATAACTTAAATGTGTTCAGTACGACATGATGCTTGATACCAATCATCACTTGAGCCCTGGAAACAATCTGAAAGTTTTTTGTTTTTTTTAGTAATTATTTTTAATGAAACCTTCGGTTTTAGAGAATTATTATTTAAAATGAGTCACATCTGTGGTATTATCATTTTGTCTACGGTGAAAGTAGTTTTGATCTTCTTAATTTTATTTATTGCAGCTGATTTTTAATTTTTTTTTTTAGATCCAATCTCGCAATCATTAGTCTCCCTGCTGCATGTCGACCCCCTGCGTTAGACTTTCATGTTTTCCTCAATACTCTCTCTTTCTCATCACTGCCTCCCTCACAGCTTCCTCTCCTGTCGACACTTCATCTTCCCCGTCCTCTTCTGGAAGTAGCACTCCCTCTGCCTTCCCTTCCTCCTCCTCTTCCTCTTCCTCTTCTTCCTCCTCTTCTTTCACCTCCTCCTCCACTTCCACCAAGCCCCACAATGTGGAGAACCAGGAGGCAGAGGTTAGACTGCTGCCTCCTCTCCTGAAGGACCAGGCCTGGGGGGTTCACGCCCAGGAGGCCTTCCTGCTCTTCTGCCTGGCCTTGGGTGAGTGGTGCCTGTGACCTTGAATCAGCTCACGCCCCTCTGAACCAAACCTTTCCTCTTGCTTGGCTTGGAAATCTAATTCCTCTTTTCTTTTTCTTTTTTTTTTTTTTTTAACCCTCCTCATTCTCCCTTGTGTCCTGCATGTTACTGTTCCCTAAACATGAACTAACCAGGAGTGTGTGCGTGTTCTTCTGGATTTGTTCAAAACAAGCCTGCCCTTTTGCTTTAAGGTGTCTGGCTTGTTGAGAACTGCTCATCTCCATCTTTAGGTGTCTCGTAAGATACTTGCAGAATGAAGGAGTGAATGTTTAAAAAGAAAAGCTGTCAACCTCTCGGTGATCTTTCATAGCTCTCAAATCTGTGTCAATGAAAGGTACAGTTCTGTGTATATTATTGTGTAACAGCAGTCCGATGTGAAACGTGTAAAAATGTAGAAGTGGATCCTTTTTTTTCATCCAGGGTGTTGAGAATCTCTCTTTAGAACAGATTATAGTATGCTCAAATGTCTTACGTCTCAACACTTTATCTGGATCTTTTTTGTGCCTGTAAACAAATGTAAATATATTTGTATATAATTGGAAAAAGACCTTTTGAAAGATGTACATAAATCTAGGGGACGTTTGGGGACTACTGCTCTTGGTAGGGAGGCTAAATAAATCTTGCTCAAATGTTTTCAACACTGGTTTGTTTTCTACGTTTTTTTACTTTTTTATTTTTGAACAGCGGTCGACTCATGAGTGAGGCTAACTGGCAAATGGTGCTACAGAAAAACTACTGTATGTGATGAGAGATCAGGATGCTGTTGATGTATTGAAAATATGTTAATCTTTGGAGTGACAAAAAAGGCTTCAAATTTGTCCAGCTTCATTGCTGACTCCCAACTGTTTAAAGTGCACTCAAACCACAGGATTGGGTAGTAAGTGTTTACATGTAGTCAAAATTACTTTTATTAGACTTTAAAAAATAAGTAACTAATCAACCCCGGATTACATTTGGAGAAAAAAAAAAAATGTATTAAGATTGAAGTTATGTTGTAAGAATTCCTTTAAAAACATATTTTTTCTTCTTTCTTTTCTTTTTACTGCAGCTTTTTTGGCACAGAACCCAACGGTACTCCTAGATTTGTTGCCATTACTGTTTTTGACTTGATTTGATTCAACAAAATACAGTGTTTAAAAAAAGTACCTCAAAGTCAAACTTGAGTAAAAGTAAAGCTCTCACGGTAAGATATTACTTGTGTCAACAATGTCACTAGTTCTCATATCACACTGAGCGTACGATACTCAGTATTTTAATGATTATCAGAATCATTGTTTTATCTGTCAGTAAGATAAAGTGATTTTAAAATGTGTCACATGGGGTTTTGACAAAGCCTGCAATCTAAAAAATATGGAGTTAAGTTATGGAGTAAAAGTACAACATTTGCCCCAAATTTTTGTGGAGTGGAAGAATAAAGTTGCAGAAAATGGAAATATTCAAGTACAAGTGCTTAAAAGTACTGAAGTAAATTAACGTGCATGCAAATTGCGTTTTATTTGAGGTGTTTTAAAGAGAAAAAAACTCCCATTTTTTGTGCATGTGTTTAACATACGGTGCAATATTTTCAGTGTTCCAAAAAAGTAAAGTAATCCAAAAGTATTCAGATTACTTTACATATATTTGTAATCAAATGGATTACATTAACCATTGTGAAAACTGCTGTGTAATTTGTATTCAGTAAATAACTGCACTTCAAAGTGAACTACCAAAAGGCAAGTGTTCCCATTTCATGTCCGGTACGTCTGTGTGGCGTCTCCGTGTGTCGACCGTCCGAGGTCAAACCTGAATTCTGTTCCTCAGGTCCCAGTGATGTCCACATTCACTGGCTAATAAACGGGCACACTCTGGACACCCCCATAATGGAGTACCGCCGGCCGCTGGGTCAGAGTGAGGTACTAGTGAGCAGCTGGCTCAGAGACGGGCCGCTAATCAAGGACGCCCGTTACCACTGTGTCGCTGAGGCCAGCACGGGAAACGACATGTCTGAGGTGGACGTCCGCCTCACTATCGGAGGTACTAGGACCGGGTGTTGTTGGGCCGCTCAGGGAGTGACTCTGCCATCACTTTATTAGTCCAGAGATTAGCGTTGGTGATGCTTTCTATCCATAAAAGCTGTTGTTATTTGACAGATGAGGAGAGCATTCCAGCCAGGGATTTGAGCCAATGGAGAGGTGCGCTCACAGAGCATGAGCAGCTGCTCAAAAGATGGCAGAAGGCCTGGGTAGGTCGGTGTTCTTGCATGCGAGTGTCTTTTCTCCATGTAAAGTTGCTGTGCACTGCAGTGGCCAGGCTGGACTCACTGCATGTTTGGCTGTAGGTGAGTGGATTGAACTCTCACTGCTGGTTTTGAGGTTTTTCTTCTGAGGAGCTGTAGAGAGGTGCAAAGTCCTGATTTATTGGGTCAATGGGAAACAATCGGGGACAGAAAGCTGAAGCTAGCTGATTGATATTCCAAGAAGAAGTTGTAGTTTAATCCAAATATATAATTCCTGTTTATTTAACTAACTTACCATCTCGCATCCAGCTTTTGTTGTTAACTTATTTTAGCCCTCACATTTAACTTCATTACATTTAGCTTAATTTTTCGGCTAACCACAATCAGCTGATGGTGTTTCAGATACCAAAACCCTTTAAAACAGAACCATGCACAAACGGCAGCTGCTGAGCCAAATGTGTCCGTCTGATCATGTTGTGAATAAAGCACATCACCTATTCACTGGTTATATCCGCTGCCAAGCACAAAATATACTTGATATTTATTTGATAAGATGAAAAACTGACTTTTAATAGTTATAAGCAGACCCAGACTAATCCACCTGTGGTCTAAATTGGAATAAAAGTTGCATAAAAGTTATGAGATTAGGACGTTTCTTTCTTAAGCTTGAATGCATATTTATAACTTGCATGTGCAATCTCAATCTACCAAGTGATTAAAGGTGCAATACGCACAACTTTGTCACCTTTAATTTAAACCCACAACAAGTAGGGGGCAGCATATCACCCCTAAAGTAAATGCTAACTGCTGCTAGCTCAACTGTTTTTATACATCTACGACTGTAGCTACTGTTAGCGCAGTTAGCCGTGCAGCTTGCAGAGAGTGTTGGTGTTTACGCCACTATGTGTGTTTTGAACTAGAATTCGTTCATATTGCACCTTTTTAACTGGCTCAACCTCAGCCTGATGGTAAGACTGAATCACCATTTTGTAGTTTTATAATTAGTTTTTCAGTTTTATCATAGTAGTTTAATCTCTATTTGCCTTTGCACTTCCCTGAACGTCCGTCTCTACTTGCACAGTACAACTCTACCTTTCCCCCCCTGCAGGAAAGCTGTGACGGCCACTGAGCTCTGTGAGGATGTCATGAGCTTCATTGTGTGCGACTGAGTCTGGTTGTGAACGTGGTCCTCAGCCCGAGTGGAGCGCATCTCTGGCACTGAAAAACTGAATCATAGACAGATGGGATACAATGCGGCGGCGTGGAGTTCGATGGACCATGCAGCTGAGAATTCACAACACCTGCCTTCCGCAGGGGCTCACCTGGTTGTGACGACGGTGTTGGGACTCCTTCCAGAACTGGCGAGGAGATGAAGCTTGTTTCTACTTTTAACCGATGAGAGTGAACGTCCTGAGAGCAGTGCTTGTATGGAACAATAAAACCGATGGTGTATGAGGAGCACTGTTTAGTTTTTGTAAGGGATGAAGGATCTGTGGCAGCTCAGGCCTGTTTATAGTTTGGTTTATTTGCACCCTTCCAAAGCCTCAGTGCGGTCCCTCAGAGCTATCTAGCAGTTTTGACATTTTCACTTGAGATTACAGTGTCTTTAATGTTCATTTTCTTTTCCTTCTAGAAAGTCAAATCCCACGTTTTTTCAATGGGAGTACATTACTCTGGGAAGTAGGGTTCCTCCCACAGTATACCTCTCAGGCCTGACATTAAGCAAGATCTAATCACCGAAAGTGAGATTTAAATTAAAAAAGCCCAGCATTCAAAATGCCAAAGATGGCTTGGGTTAGATCGCCTATCATTTCTGTTCACATCGAAACCCTGTGACTACTATTTGCCTTTGTAGCAGAAATAAAAGGAGCTTGTTTTATCTTGTTTTTCCTGCAATGTTGTGAATTAAACATGTCTGTCACTTTTGATGTCGGGTGATTGACCCACATATAAGCAGGTTCTCACTGCTGCAGAAATCGAACCGCAGCGCCTCGGTGACATGTCGGCCTTTTTTCCACAGGAACACTTTCTACCAGCTGAATTATTAACCGACCTCCACCGCGCAATTCTCCTCAGAAGCAAGTTCTGACATTTTTCAGGGGAAACATCAATATTCCTAGACTGAATGCTTTTTTCCCCCCCTAAGGATGTAGATCAAATGTTGAGAATGCTTACACCTCACAGGGTTTAGACAGATGGGCATTTGATGACAACCAGGGGCGGTTCTAGGTGGGGGCCAACAGGGGCCAGTGCCCCCGTAACTCTGAGTCTGGACCCCCCTGTTTTCCCCCCGACAGGGAGTCTGCATCAATAATACAATGACAGATTTCTTGCAGTGATGTGGTTTTGAAGGGATCTGCAGAAATAAAGTGTCTCAGCAGTTTACTACCCAATCAAAATTGCTGAAATTGTAAACACTGCTTTGTCTGAATGAGGGATTTATCCTTTTTTCCGGGTTGTATGTGCCCCCTAACAAAAAAGCCGGCCCCAACCTGGCCCCCTATTAAAACTGGTCTAGAACCGCCACTGATGACAACATATCTAGGAGAAAAGAATTCAGACATTTAATGTTCAGCAACTGAAGAAAATCAACTTTCCATTGAAATGCCTTTATATGTTTCATCATGGCACATCTACCACAACTAGAGCGATGGCACCCTCTTGTGACCATGTAAGGGATCACAAGTGAAAAAAAGAAAAACATAACAGTTTGCCACAGCAACAAAGTGACCGCATCATCCAGAAAATGAGCTCAATTTGCTGATTTGGGCATGAAGTCACAAGACTGGGATGTGTGTGTGTTGAACTCAAACTCATGCAAACACTTGTTAAATATTGGTTAGTAACTGATTGAATTCAGGCACATTGGGTGTATTCTTGTTTCACAACGGCAGATGCAGTGAAGACAAATCTTTATATTAATCGAACATACAGCTGATGACACTTGGATTGTGTCGGTGATTCAGTAGAGTAGGACGTGAGGCTCTGAAAGGACAATGTGTACAGATGACTCCATTGCCTCATTCAGGAACATGGTCACAACTTCTTCATTTTGGCACAGTGAGGTTAGAAGTTCAGATGAGCCGTGCATTTTGCAATTCTTAAGGGCAAGTGAGCATCCTGATGTCGAAGTGTTTGAACAGATCCCAATAAGAGTTAATACTACAGACTGTACCTGCATCATGTGTGGATCAGTGGATCTGTCTTTGGAACTGCTGCCCTCCACACACCTTCAAACATCAAATGCAACTGTGGAACATATGCAGCCATTTCCTGAGGCAGAACAAAGTGTCTGGTCTGATGATATCACGAATTAATAGATGAGTAATTAAAATATACTTCTTAGTTATTGGTGATGGCGGGTCAGTGCTTCCATTCTTCTGGAGATTAATACTTTTCTATGCACACAAAGGCTCATTTCTCTCCATTTTTTTTTTTTTACCTGTGTAATAATCATGCTGTTTAATAAGTATCTTGAAATTCCATACTTGCCAGGTGGATGGTTTGTCTTGGGAAAGAATAAGTGCTCAATAGCTCAATTTTTTTTTAGTTCAATCACTGCCACTGGGCTACTTTAAATCATGCTTTTCTTCAAGATGTGGACTCATGGTTCTGCCACGAGTTCGAGTCCAGCGTGGGGCGGTTAGCAGCAATCACCCAGCCGTCACCATTAAGTCTTTTCTCTTGTAAAACCGAAAGATTTATGTTTGAAATTACTTCTGATGAAACATAAATGTGATCTTGGTGTCGCTTGTCGGAGTAAATTTCCTAATGAGACGTTTACTGGTGTAATTGTGTTGCTTCGGGCCATTAACGGCTCATTACTGCCCTCTGCTGTCTGCAGGAGGGGAGCACCAACCGACCGCACGTGACTGACTGTTAGGTGAATTTCCTCTCAAGCTAACTGCAACAACTTCAACAAACGTCGCCCAACGACACTTAACAGAGATGTTTACCAGAAGTGTTTTAAAAAAAAAAAAATTACTTTTCAGTTTTGCAAAAGAAAAAGAACAAAAACAACTGTAAATATCAAACAGGCACACTGTTAGCTAACTAGCTTCCATTTTTGCCTTAGGCATATTAGCTAGGCTAGTAACAGCTATTTCTTCACCTGTATTCATAATCGTCCTCGTTTTACCAGTCCAAATAGTTTATTTGGTTATGAGACATATTTTCACATAAACTCCAGTTTTTCAGAAGATGTTTACAACAACATTAACGTTTTTAAACTGACCACAGGTCATGTTGTTTTTCCCTCCAGGCATAAAATCACAGGTGAGTGACCATGTTAACAATGGTCTCCTTTCACTATTTCATGTCATGTTAATCTCATGTGTTACAGACTTTTCTGTTCCTCTTTTCCTCTCTTCAGAACCTTTTATTTTAATGAAAAGGAGAAAATAGTGTGAAAGTAGTTGGTGTGAAAGTACAGAAGTAGAACCTCCAAGCAGGACTGATGATATGATTTCTAAATAACAATACAGAAATAGACAATATTAATGTTATTAATATAAATATATTATTAAAAGTGTTTATTGGCACCAAACAGCCACGTAAGTTAACTGCACATTAGCTTTATTTATTAAGCAAGGAAACAATGAGAGGATGTGTGTATCTGTGTGTGTTGCATGTCAGCCACTGAACTCAGCACTCACCAGAGACTCCGGTTCGCTTTCTTCTTTCACCTTCTCCTCTGCAATGTTACGTTTATGAAGAAATAGTACATTTTCCCTCCAGCTCCAGTCTGTAGTCACCAATACAGCACAGGAACACCCGACAATGACTGTTAGCTCTGTGGATCGCTGCTACAGCGAGGTTTGTATCCGCTTCTTATTTCCAAAAGTTAAAAAGTAAACACTTAGCAGCTGTGTCAATATCACACTTTTTGGTTAGTTTTGATAGAGACCCCTAGATGTCTAGATTCTTTTGTTCAAAACATGTTTGACATGAACTGACAGCTTGTCAGAAAATTAAAATGCACTTATCCTATAATAATTAGAGTAGAAAATGCAAAAAAGTTACAACTGTATGAAACTGTAGAATTTAAATGATATGATTTAGGAGAGCTAATTCAAAATGGCAATTTCTTATTTGTGTTATTAAGTTTCAATCATTAGCATTTAGCCAGCGGGTTTACATAAATGGCTTGGATGGCGTATACAGAATAAGGTCACTGTGTGTCATGGGCTACACGCACACACACACACATACACTCATGCATATTCTGCACGATCCTCTTGTGCCTCCGCTGCTTCTGCCGCCTTTTTAATGAACCATTCACAGAAAGCTCAAATGATGCCTCAGACATGATCATGAAAATGAGCTCTCAAGGCTGCGGATATTATTGTCCACACAGGAAGTTCTTACATCACTCCGCTCTCTTCAAGTAGGCTATCAATATTGTTCCCCTCCTCGCCATTCATTGGATTGTGTTTCATTGAGCTTTTAAGAAACATGATGCACGATTGTATAAACACGGGCAATAATGCTATTGAAATGTGGTCACACACCGACTAATATTAGGTCATGAATGTAGGACAGGAAAATTACACTGAATAGAAATTCCATTCAGTGTGGATGTAATGGTGTTGTGTAACCTTTATTTATATTTTCATCCAATCTAGAGATCTGTCTGGTCCACATGACGTAAATGATTTATGTAGGTCAACTATTTGTTGCCATCATTCCATAACTTAGCAATAATTGTAGTAACCCAGAGTGAAGGAAGCAGATGGTTGTGTGACATCGCGTCATTGTTGCAGCAATAGAGAAAATGAGTGGCAGCTTACAGGAGCAGCAGACATACAGTATTTTGCCCCCATGTTTTATTTCAACAAAACTGAGTGTAGGCTTATTGGACTTTTTACCTCATAACAAACTAGTCACTTTAAATGTGTCCGCCAGTAAACATTTGCAGTTTTGCATTCTTCAATCGTATCTTAATAAAACGTTGGATTTCCACCTCTACTATTGGCATGACTCGAATACTAGAATGCTAGGCGAGATTGCAACTAAATACCTGTAACGTGAAGACCCCGGGGCCTGAGCTGTAGGTTGTGTTTAGTACTAATTAGAACATTTTAGCAGGATGCAGTATGCAAATGAACTGTGTAGGGCTAGACCCAAACCTTGTGAAGGCAGGTATGTATTCACCATAACCTGTGCCAAGAGATGGTTGTTTTTGTTTTTCATGGCAGCAAACCCAAATCAAATGAAGACCTTTGTCCAGCGCTAAAAGCCTCGTCAAGCATTAAGTCAGTAGCTTCATCTCCGGAGCTTTTGGTGACGTTCGTCCATAATGCAATTTTCAAAAATGATGGCAAAAAAAAAAAGTGGTCACATTTTACCAGTTGCCTGTGTCTGCCCTTTCTGTAACGTTGGTTATTTTGCTTCTAGCTCATCTGAAAATAACTCTTGCTTTTTTGAATGTTTTTGGTAACCTGGCAACAGTAGTCAAGTGGAGAAGTGTCTGCTGCTTTCCTTGCCAATGGATGCTCTTTTCCTCTATCTCTTATTTCTCATTCGCTCTTAATGTATGTCTGAAAAATTTGATAAAAATTGATACTAAATCATATGTTTACTTACAAAAGCACATATGTATCTATTAAGTGCTATGAACTTTGGGTGATGGCTAACCCTATATTTTTTTTTATCAAATTGGTGAAAGACGCATTTATGTTTAAGTTGTCAGCACACTCTGATTTTGAAAGAGAACACCAAGAGAGTGCAGACAGGTCAGACTCCTATTAATGTTTGTGCCATCTTATTTATTATTGATGAGACGCTCTGTGAACTGTCCACAGATGGACTTCATCATACAGGAAGCTCCACGCTGGGGCCTGTGCACCCTGCTGCACCACCAACTCCTACTGAGGGCTGACTGGGTCTCTTCACAGCACCAGTCAATAAGCAGGAGATGCCCACAGTGACAAACCATCATTCTTTCCTTATTTCAGTTGATAATCCAGATATTCCCGCCATTTCTTTTCAACTCAGTCGCCTTATGGTTCCCTCCACAGAGGTAGAAAAACAGTGGGTGGGCCTTCAGTGCCTCAGGATGTCA
Organism: Sparus aurata; assembly: GCF_900880675.1. Classification (NCBI taxonomy): domain Eukaryota; kingdom Metazoa; phylum Chordata; class Actinopteri; order Spariformes; family Sparidae; genus Sparus; species Sparus aurata. The sequence continues at coordinate 19,215,924 of NC_044198.1, forward strand.
GCTTCATTGGACACCTGTACACACAACATGACAATGGGTGAGTAGAACCTTTTCGCACCTCTGTTCCCATGGATACAGTCCTTCGAAAAACATTTTATGTGAATATAACGATGCTATTATTTAGATATTTAAAAATGAAATATTGATGATACGCATTAGATATTATCATCTAAAGTAATTCATTGCTCCTAAATTATTTCTTATTTTCTTCTTTTCATTTCATTGTTTTAATGCACCTTAGTGCTGGTCGCCACCCGCCATTAAACGTGAAAAACAAACAACAACACGCAGCAACTAGCTAGCTAGCTACTACCACAGCTTGTGTCTGCTACTGCCTCACAATCAGATCAAAGGAGATGACAGACGAGAGCAAGACACTCTACGGTACGAGTAGATACTGCGATAATATCATTATCATGAAATCTTTTAGCCACAATAATCATTTCATACAAATCTGATAGCCCTACTCTGCACCCTTGATATATATTTTGAATTACTGTTTGTATTTACAAGACAGTAAACTGGATTTTATGTCCTGCCTTTTTCTATTCGATGGGTGATTCTTAACTTATTCTTAACACAAAACAAACGTTACACCATGTCCTAACTGCATGTAACATGAGCGAGCATCAGCAATATATCCCGCTTGACCTTCACAGTTTCCTTTTGCAGATTCTTAACTGGCCACAAGTGATGTGCAATGGAGTGTGTTGATTTGAGGTTGGTGCCCGGTTTCTATCTCCATTCCTGTCGCTCGTATTTAATGCACTAATGCTGCCATTATTCAAATACAACTGCCTGTTTTATGTTTATTTCATATTGGTAATATAATGTAATGTAATATTAGCTAAAAGCATGATGTCAACTTCAAATAAAAAGGCTAGATTGCATTTTAAATGAAAAGATTAGAAATATGTCAGGGTTATAATGCCCTGAAAATTATGAAACGGTGTAATTAGAATCTCTAATTTCAATTTTGGTACAGTTGATACCAAAATGACTTAAATTTGATTATTTCATTTTAATATTAACATCCCTGAGCTTCCATACAGCACTGACTCAGCTTGCTCTCATCCTGGCTTTTCATGCAGTCATGCAGTATTTCTGGTTTTAGAATGCTTAACATCAGATTATGGCTCATATTTTAGTTAAGATGATGCAGAACTGCAAGACAAGAGCATAAAAATGGAAGATATTGATGGTTTTAAAATGTTTTGTACGATAGCAAACATTTAACCCAGCAGCAAATACACATTCAACAAAGTTTCAGTCGGTCTACTAGCAAGGTTAGGCTAATATGAGATACAAGCACATGTCAACAGTCAGCTGTACGCTAGCAGGAAAAACAAAGGATAAAAAGATATATACATTAATGATCACTGTCTGAAGGAGTACCAAAATTGCAAAGGGTAATATAATTTAAAAGGGTGACATTTAGGTCAATATAATGTATGATTAAATTCCCAGCACAAATACGAAATATTAACAGGATTTCTCTCTAATGGTAAAATCAATAAGATGCTAATTATGCATTCGTAAAAGACAAATGTTGTCCTAATATATAAATAACCACATCTGCGAACCTGAATTCATTTGTTGTTCTAGTGTATTTGTACTATCTGCACTCATACATATTATCAGTAAATTACTAATTAAATGTGTAGGTGGTAACTGTTCACATGAATGTAGAAAAAAAAGCAGATAATGGTGACAATCAAAATCTGGGGGGGTGGGGGGGGGGAACATTTTTAATTCTCATTTCTTGCCTGGATGTTTTTCTTATTTCTTGATTTGCTAACAGAACATTATCTTCATAAATTATGCAAACATTTCATATCCGATGATGTTCGTATGATTTTCAAAGGGCAGCCGAGAGAAAACAAAATGTACACCTGCGTCTAGAATGGTCTCTTCCACTATTCTGCAAGCCTCCCCTGAATGAGTCATCCTGCTGGCTCCTCATTGGATAAGACCATGCCATCCCAAGGGATTGCCTTGCAGAGGCAGAAAGGCCTTGCTTCCATTCACAGAAACATTGGTATGCCAGCCTGCTATTTCATTCACATAAAAGACTAAATATTGCATGCGTTTTTTTGTCCTCCGCTCTTATTCTCCTTTGTCTCTTTGCCACCTCTTTTGATTTGCGAGGGGCTGCCTTTTCTTCCCTGCTTTTGTGTTTGCCTTTTTTTTCTCTGAGGAGAGGAGGCAGACGTGCTGTCTTTTTTTTTTTTTTTTTTTTTCTATATTTGCCAGGCAGGAAAGAGAGATGTTGGGAGGGACTGCAGTGCGAAATCTGCAGCAGAGTGAGAGCGGAAGCTGCTTATGAATGAGTGTCAGTCTTTCGGCTTTGCTAGATGCTCCTGTGGACATTTTACATGAATGGTGTCTGGCTGTGTGCTTTCTGCTACCGGGGAGACAAAGATGCTTCATTGCTGCTGATTTTTAGGAGACTCATGGGCTTTTTTTCCCCCTCTGTTATCCTTTTGGTCGTTTCATTGACTCATCTGCCTGAGAAACGTGCCATTCATGTTGTGTTTGTTTGAGAATCATTCATGTTGCTCAACCTGGACTGATTGCTGGAGATTTTAGACATGCTGTTATAGATTATATCTGCTTCCTTTCTTTGAACTTAATGTTTTATTCCTTAGTTGCAGAATGATGATGGAGAATTAGTGCTGCACATTGGATAAATGTTCTCAAAATAATTTTATGGAAGGAATAGCTTTATTAATGTCTGATTATAAATATGTTTGCGCCGAAATTAGTGAATTAACCATTCAGGTTTTTGAAAGTACATAACTGAGAATCAGGAGGGATGTCTGCCCATATTCTGCAGCTGTTATAAATTAACACTGACAATATATTAATGATGTTGCATATTCTTGCGTACTGTATCGTTGCTTTCAATGATTTATAGATGTGTCTTTTACATCCTTTTTAAAAAATGACATCTTTAGGCAACATTTAGATTTGTATTCTTTTTATTTTGGCAGGGACTCTGATTGTATCTGTCAAACTAGAGTTTTCATTACATATTTCATTTATTATCATTTCTATGGTTAGCTTATTGTGTGTGTCCACTGGTACCATCCATTTTGTAAGATATGAATTGTGTTTAACATGAATTCAAGCAAATTATTGCCAATAATTATGTTACTAAGCTAAGTAATCAAGCCTTCTCTCTTTTTCATTTCCCTTTTCTCAGAAAAACAAATAAGACGGAAAGAATTACAGGGACTAAATATCAGACTGGGGAATTTAAAAATTGATTGGTTCTAGTGTGCTGTAAGTGGGAGGTTTTTTTTTCTCCCTCCGACAGGAAGTGATTTGCAGTGTTCAGCAAGCCTTTTGTTGAGAAGGTTTTCTCAGATCAGTGAGTCATGCTTTAGCTCTGAGCCGGCAGGCAGGCAGGCAGCAGTCAGTAGAGAGTATTTGCTCTTCCTTCGCAGTATCCGTGATCATCGACAACATAGACCTTTCTCTGTTCTCTCACTTTTTGGATTTTTGAAGCTAGAAATCATCAGCAGCAGTAGCAGCATCACCGCTAGAAACCAAACAAGCTGCACCACAACACTGGCAGCCTTTGAGAGACCTTTTCTCTCCATCCTCTTCTTCATCTGCCTCAATGCTGCGTTTCCATGGATTGTGTCTGTATATTTCTCTCTGACGGATTGGATTGCAGCTCTGGATTTCATTGAGAGCAGATTGGACTTTGGCGACAGCAGCAGCAGCAGCAGCAGCAGCAGCTCCACACAACCACCACTGTAACCTCAATAGAGAAAATTACAGTCAGGTGGCCTGTGATTGCTAAAAGGCGTTTGCTGCCTGTACCGCTGCTGCTATGTTACAGGAGAGGGTAATCAGCACGGCTCAGCCACGTCTGCCAGCACACTTGTGAAAGAGGCAGGCTGTGCGTGTCGGTTGGTGGAGAGAGGGGAGAGAGCAAGAGAGAGAAGGGTATGCTTCACCGTACCAAATACAACCGCTTCAGGAATGAGTCAGTAACATCCGTCGATGAGCTTCTCCACGGCCTGTCCATGAACCCCAAGGTCTCGGCCACCCCCCAGTCTGCAGCCGAGACATCTTACACACCCCCGACTGAGGTTCAATCCTCCTCCGCCACAACTGCTTCCAGCACCCCCACCAGCCACGGCTCTGACCACCTGGAAGATGGAGGCACCACCCTCTGTACCCTCATCAACAAGGTGTCCAGCCTGAAATTCAGCAACTCGGGCAGCTTGTTGGGCATCAAGGGTCTGCCCTCGGCCGTCAAGGACCTGGCTGTGTCTAAGCTGCAGGTGGGTGGGGGATCGGGCTCCGGCAGCTCCAGTGGCCCGAGCCCTGGTGCAGCGACAGCAGCAGCGGCAGCAGCAGCAGCCTCTGGTGTGGGCGGCTCTCTGTGCAGCTCGGCCTCCCATTCAACCCCCTGCTCGCAGCTGGAGCCAGCCGTCAGCATGAGCAAGAAGAGCAGGCTGGACGAGCTCCAGCCCGGCAGAGTGGACTGGAATCCAGGTGGAGGAGGTGGTGGACTGGTGAGCAAACCCTCCAGAGGATGGCTACACTCGAGCGAGAAGATCTCAGGTCCAGGAGTGACATACATTGTGAAGGTTGGTCTTTTTTTCTGTTTTTTTTTTCTCCCTCTTCCTCTTCACACCATTCTCTCTTTTCTTTCAATGACTCAAGCTTGTGGAGGGGGGTGGGGGTACAGGAGAGATGATATAGTTTCAATGGCACATCACAACATGCCCTTGAGTGGGTGTATGTAGGTTGGCTATAGCAGAAGGCTGAGTGAAGGAGCAGCGACCAGAAAAAAGACATTGAATAATTCAGGAAATGGAGAAGGTCAACAGTGAGGAAAAGTACAGTGATAGGGAAAACAAAAACAACATTAATCAGTGCTGTGAACCATTCAATCAATACGGTATTTTTGTCTGTCTTGTGTATGTGCTGCCGCAGCGTTTTGCTTTTGTAACCATGGTGATGTGTTATTTCTGTACATTGTGCATCCCTATGAGCTGTATGGCTGTTTTAGCTCAGAGATAATGAAATGGTGGAGCAAGAAAAAAATAACCATACACGTAGCGCATATGTCTCATCATATCTCACCTTAATCAACTGTCGCCCCAAACATCAGAAATCATTTAAAGGAGCACAAGTTGGCTCACAACTACGAGAGCTGTGAATGTCATCATACCGGCAATGAGTCACTAGCATGAGGAGTGATGATGCTGAGCCCTGGCTCGACAAGGTATCAAGTGAATGGAAAAAAATGGAACAAACCATTTTCCCTGAAACCTCACAGTAAAGTGTGCAGTTGCCTGAACATATAAACAAGAAGCTTCATTTATTTTTCAAGCATACGTGCACAAGTATAATTTTCCAAATTAAGTTACGCTGTACGATTGCCATCATATGACACCTACTCTAACTTGTCTGAACAAAGCCTGTAGTGTCTGTGACCAGCGTGGCATTCCATTAACTGCATTAAGGACGGGGAGCGCTTGTTTGTCCAGTCAATGCTGCTGAAAGCATCCTCACTGTGAGAGGGGGAATGGGTCCGGTCTGTGCTCCCCTCCACCCACCCCCACCCCCCGCTTTTCCTGTGGTTTGAGTCCTGTGTGTATTGAGTTCAACGTGGTGTTATGCTCACAGCACTTTTAATTAACATCATGCGGTCACTCCTCGCCCATCATGCACCATTACTCTAAAGGGACATTGATTGACAGTGACACTGTTTACACTCACACTTTTAGCCCATGGTAGCTATGTGTTTGCACAGTCAGTCTAGATTTTGTCCTAGAAAGAGGAGCAAAAAAAAAAAAAAACCAGAAGACATGAGGGGAACCGCAGATTTGAACGATAATTATCTTTGTTCGTCACTAAGAGCCACCCATTTAACAGGCATGTGATCATGTGATCACATGACTGTTTGTGATGTTCCTAATTATTTAATTATAGAGATCACCCCCTTTTTGCATTGATTATTGCATTTATGTTGTGTTATTAGCTGCTCGCAATGCAGATAAATAACCAGTTTTACACAGTAAAGGGTGTTTACAGTTCTCGGGGAGTACGACTGCATATGTGTAAAAGTAGTTTTAAAGCTTTTTTATTGGCTCCAGAGGAAGATTGATAAAATGCCCTCAGTGATGTCACTCTGTGGCTTAATTGCATTTTGGGTAAGTTAGGCTAAAATTGCACACCTATAACAATCTTGGACTCATGATGGACAGTTGGAATGCAAATGATCAAAATCAGTACAGCAGAACCAGAGATATCACCCTGTTTATTCCAACATGGCGTCTACATCAACCCCAATGCAACGTAGCCACTGAGCCGATTACATGCGGCTTCCTCCCGAACCAGAGAAGGCTTGTTACCACTTATACCATATAAGCAGTAGTACTCCCCAAGACCTGCAGACACACTTGCATGTTTAAAGTTGGTGCAGTTACCCTTGAAGTACAATTTGAGGTACTTTACTTTAGTATTTCCATTTTCTGCTACTTCATCTACGTTATCTGATCACTTTACTTTATAGTTATAGCAGATTCAGATTAGTCAGTGTTGGCTGTTACTTGTGACGCGTAACCAATCAGACAGTGTTACGCAAGACACTGAGGCCCTTTCCACACGCACACAGGTATTTCTCAAAACAAAGCCTTTTCTGTGCATTTTAGTAAACAAAATGTTGAAATTTATGAGCATATCCAAACCCCAGTTCACACGAGCTATAGCCAGTTTTGTGAGTGCATGTTCGCCACGATCACTTAGAAATTCTGCGGCTCACTGAGATCATTTGTGGCTTCCCATTGATTTTCATAATTAATGTGATGTTTAGTTATGACTGTATGAACGATGCACTTGTTTATTGTTCAGCTGTCAGAGAAATGTCTTCATAATGTGCTCAGAATAGTTTTCTACCAATTTTAGAAGTGCTGGATTTATTTTTGGACCTGCTGAAGGGTGCACTTCAAACACACGGTTCTAAAAATAGGTAACATTAAAAAACGTGCAAACGTCACGTTGACAAAATGTTATTTGTTTGCTGGTACTTGCAAAAACACTCACCGGAGAGAAGGGGTCTCATAATGTGAAAGTTATGATTCTAATAACTCTGCGAGAGGGAGTGGAAATAGAAACGTTAGTGTGTCTGGATGTCTGCTTTGTTTACAGCCAGATTATGAATGTGATTGTAATAACGATAGGAACTCGTCAGCACAAAATGTTCCCGGTCTGTGCAATATTAATCAGGAGAGGTGTTGTAATGTGAGTAGGTGGCTGCTGCTGCTGCTGAGGATGGTTTTATGGGATAGGATGACTACAGTCACCTTATGAGGCACACTGTAGTAACAGTTTTTCAGATCAATCTAAAAATCATTGACATTATTTTTTATTCTAACTTTGTGTTGGGCGTACTCTGTTGGATGTTTCCATTTTCAACTGGAAAGTAAAAAAAACATGATACCAAACGTAGAACAGGTGTATGTCTGCTTGCAACTCTTATTTACAGGTGCACGTAAATTTGTGGTCCCAGTGTTGACCCTGTCCATTTCCATACACTACAATGTAGTGTTAATTTATGAGGATATGTACAACCGATGCACAACGCAGCTAGAAAGGGCGTGCAAAGTTTATCTTTGCCTTTCTTTCGCAGCTAAATGGTAGATGTTTAAGTTCCTTTTTAAGTGTTTCTTGTAAAAATGCATTGAATTTGTCAATGAGGCCTAATAATTGCAGCAGTGAATATGTATATCCGTCCTCATAAAGCATTTGCAAAGCCATTCGTTTTTTAAAGGTATTTACAGTGTTTTTATTTACCGCCCTTTTCTTATCGCAAGTGTCTTTGTAGATCAGTGGATTAGCCTGAAACTAGTGACAGGAAAGTGAGTCGTGCGCCATAGCACTACCAGTGGTCAAAAAATCCGCCAGATATCTTTTAAATCTGAGATATTTTTGTTGCTCACAGGAAATCTTCTGAAATGACTGAGAATCAACATCTGTTACTATGGCAACTGGAGTCCTGGCACCTACCTGCTTTAAGGCAGGTTAGGTTGATCTTAACCTCTGGTGCCAAGTTAAGTCATTGCAAAGAATTTTAGGCAACTTATTTGAATTTAAAGTTCAATAAATTATACTGTATTATATATTTAAGAATTTTAGTAAAGTTAGAACTGATGTGTAACTGAAGCTTACAGAGATAATTTTAGACTGATATGTAGAGCCACCCTCCAGAAGATCCACTTCACCGGTTGCTCTCATTTGAAACAACCAGCAATCTTAGCAAGATTATAAAACGGAAAAATGACAATGTTTTTACATTTAATGAGAATTTAGCTTTACGGAGGACAGACAACTAATCTAAACTGTATTATTTCAAGCACATGGGGGTGGTTGTGTTCCCTATACATCCCCGGAACATCTGAATGTAACTTTTGACATCCTATTGAATGTGCTGCTTTTAACATGCTATTTTATGTTTTTGATTTGCAGTATCTGGGCTGTATAGAAGTCCTTCGATCGATGAGATCACTGGACTTCAACACAAGATCACAGATTACGAGGTATGTCCACACCTGGTTTTCTGACTTTTTAGGATTCACTGAGATTTCCTATCAAACAAATCCCAGCAAATCAGTTATCCTGCTTTGTTGTTTATACCGAAAAAAACAACACACGCACAAGACTGATGATTATTTGTTGACAATAAATACTCAGTTGTTCATTGACAAAAATAGCCATGTTTGGAGTTTGAAGTAGAAAAGCAATAGTACTCTCAAGCATTTCAGCCGCTACCTGCTGAAACGTGAAAACAACTGTCCCTATAACCACGTATAATTTACACCAACATCTGTATCTATTTTAGTTTACAGTCATTTTTTCACTTTCTGCAGCATAAAAACACATTTTAAGCTCATTTAGATGAAGTAATAGAACTTGTGTCTGAACTTCAATATGACAACCTTTCGGTGCTCCTAACCTTCTCTGTCATCACTCATTTAACATGTCAGTATAGTTTTCTGACCCAAAAAAACAACCAATTTCACTATGTCAAATATGTCATCTTTACAAATTTACAAATTTACAAATGACTAGTGGTCCCCAGGTAATACTAGTCTTGTGCGAATAGCGCTGTAGAGACTGACTATGTTGAATTTGTTGTGAACTGTATTATCAGTTCCGATGTTTTAGTGTTTGTGAATTAAAAATAAAGCTTCTGAATTTTTATCTTTGCCCAAATGCCTACACATGACTCCCTTTAGTATTGAATACATTTAGTTTTGTGTATTTTTGTAGACAGCCACTGCTCGCTGTCATGCCTCATCAGATGTAAACGTATAACTACAAGTTCTCAGAATCCATACGATTCTATCTGCAATCCCACTCCCGTGACTTCGATGATCATATGTATTTGGAATACGTTTCCTGTCATCGCAATTTGTTTGCATGGAGTCTTCTGTGAGTCCATGTGTATCTTTGAAATCATTGACCAATGTGCAGTGAGGCAAAGGCCAACAGTGAATCGGTTTGTGTCATGTCCACTTTTATGCTTGACTTCCTGAAGTCAGTCCAGACTAACGTTAGCTTGCAAGGCCACACAGCAGTGGGCTCTCTCGCTGTGTGTATGTGTGTGTGTGTGTGTGTGTGTGTGTGTGTGTGTGTTTCTGTTTCCCTCTAATAAAGAGAAATAGACAAACAGAGAGATAAAGCTATGTCTCATGTTGCTGCTATTATTAGATTTCTCCTTTTCTAAAAGAACCTACTGCTGTGTGTGAATTATCCAGGTAGAAAGGGTACAGAAATCAACGTCTCTGTTTCTGTCATGAAACCAATATTCTCCTTCATCTCAGAGGGGAATTTGACTTTTACTGCATCAAAGCAGTATCTATCTTTAGCCGCCATTCAATTCAAACATTGTTGTCTTTTACATGAATGTGACAGCACGGTGATGGCCGCTGCAGATGAAACGGTTCACTTCACATCTTAAAGACAGTTTTAGATTTCACTCTGTGATGTGTAGCGCTGCACAACAAGATACAGTTGCGTGGTTTCAGGAGGTGCAGTGCATTTACAATATTCCCTATGGCACAATATAAAACACTCTACACTGCATATTGAATCTTGACTCAGGTCTCCTGTGGCCAAGGTGATTTTATTTTATGCGTAACTGCCTGTAGAGTTCAGAGAGACTATAAATACAATCTTTTTCTTTACTTACTTTACTTTTTTCCCCTACATTTATTTATTGTAATTAACACAGAATTAAGACAATAATGATATTAAATAAAGTAAACACATAAATGAAATAAGACAACATAACAAGGCAGTTGGACATCTCAAGTCTAAACTTCTACTTCCTGTACATTTTATTTCCCAACCCTTAGATAAGGCTTTGCAAATGTGAGCGAATGTGTAAAAATAGAGGGAAAAACCACTAAAAGGGGAAAACATACCAGCTCATGTGCCCTAAAATAAACTTCCCCTACATAAAAGACTACAGCTATGAGTCTTCACAACCGAAATAGTTTAGATGTGAGAGAAAAGGGGCTCAAAAGTCTTGAAAATACACCTGCAGTTTTGCTCGTCTAGAGCAGTGTATTTATAGTTTATGTCTTTTTCATTTGATTCCACTAGTTTCAGTATATGGTTATATTTCTTATTATGATATTGTGGTTACTTGTTGGGCTAAAGACGGTAGATGGTAGATTTTATTTATTCATTCATTTCATGTCAATACATTTTTTTTTGTTTTTTTCACACACCAAGTTTTAGTTTTGATTTAGTGATCCCCTTGAAATTATCGCTTTAAGTGAAATATTATTTATTATTTTTGTCAATGAGAGTATGTTAGCATGATGACATTAGCATTTAGCTGAGGGTACAGCTGGGCCTTTCTACCAAATATACAAAGATTAATCAATAAGGTGTCTAACTATAAAATTAATTAGCAACTCTTTTGATAATCGAATAATTTGTTTGAGTAATGAATAAAAATTCTCTGATTTCAGCCTCTTAAAAGTTAATATAGTCTGTCAACAAAATATTCATTTTGTTTTCTTGGCATGAATCTTAACTGTAAATACAGTCTAACTCCATGTCGAAATAACTGTGATTCTGTGGGTGTCTGTGGTCACCATCTTGGCTTCATTCTCGTTTCGCCCTCCCTCCAGGGAAGCCATCAGCCTGGTGTGTGAGGCTGTTCCAGGGACCAAAGGAGCTCTGCGGAAGAGAAAGGTACATGGATGGACAGAGAGAGAAGAGGGAGGACAGAGAGAGAAGAGGGAGGGAGGGAGGGAGATGGAGTGATCACGGAAGGACTGAGAGAGCTGAGAAATGCAATGCTGGTGAAAAATACAGTAGAGAGAATAAGAGGAAACAGCATTAGATATTCATTTACCCTTCCACGTTCTATATATAGAATCGCCTCTGTAAGTTCTTCTTCTCTTTTCCTTCCTTCATGTAAAAAGAGAGGGAAAACGGAGACAGATAGAGGGAGGAGGAAACGAGAGAGAGAGATTGTACTTAGAGAAGAGAGGGGCTGAGGAGAGAGAAGAGAGATGAAGAGGTATGGCACTGTATGTGCGTGGGCGTAGCTCCAGCCCACGATGCATTGCACACCGCGCACAGTGCTTAGTGACTCATGTAGTGCACAATATCTGTGATCAGGAGGCTGAGCTTGTGTGTGTGTGTGTGTGTGTGTGTGTGTGTTTGTGTGTGTGTGTGTGTGTGCGTGCCCATGTCTTCCATGTGTGCGTGCATGTACATGGTGTGTCCACAATGTGTGAGGAGCCTGTCTGAATGTGGGGTGTGAAATGAAGCATTACTCTGCACTCAAGAGCTTGTTTAAATGTCAGGGAAGAGTATATAACAAAAAAATAGTGCAGACCAGTTTCTCTCTCAGAATAGATGTAAGATATAAGATTATGTTATTTTGACTGTGTGACAAACAGGCTACGATGACACCATCAATACCAGGGATTATTATTATTATTATTATTATTATTGTTGTTGTTGTTGTTGTTGTTATTATAAAATGAAATTTGGGATGTGGGCTATCTTTTGGAGGTATATTTAGTGACTTCTATGCGGAGACTTACTAGATATGAGGCTACAGCTAGCACCTGGCTTACTTGGCGTAGCATAAAGACTGGATACAGGGCTCCTGACTCTGTCCAAAGGTACCGTTAGCCCAGTGTATCTAAAGCTCAATAACTGTGCATAACTAAAATCATAGACTTTGTTGCTCTAATTTGTTTGTTTGTGTCTCTATGTCCCTTTTCTGATCCTTTCAGCCACCATCCAAAGCTCTGTCCAGTATCCTGGGGAAGAGCAACCTGCAGTTTGCTGGCATGTCCATCAACCTAAATATCTCCACCAGTAGCCTCAACCTGATGACCCCTGACGGCAAACAGGTCAGTGTGCAACCTTTTATAAACAGTTATAGGATGCTGTGAGCCACGTAAGCACGTCGAAGAAATATATTCTATCAGAGGATCTGCATAAACCTCCTTTATTCTGGGTCAGAAAAAAACCCAAATACCGAAAAGGTTTCACCAAAGAAGGCCATGAGATATGATTGAAGGCTCAGTGAATCGCTAAGTAAGTGGACCTTACATTTACTACACATACAATATGTGTCCCTAAGATCAAGAATGCATCTTCAACTTTCATTTTAAAAGATAAAAACTGATCAGTTGACATTTTTTTCTAAATTTGGTTTTCAGCAATAAAGGGAATAGCAGAGGAAAGAAAGAGCATTTGACCCTCCAGATGTTTCTAGAATTACCAAAGGAGGTTGGCAACTTGGGACATTGCTATATTTAGCCAGTGATATGGCTAATAAAATAGTTTTCTTTGTGGGAGCGGTGGTCAGTGGTTTCACCTGTATCACTGTGTCCTTCTCGATACTGCCAGCAGATGGTGCCAAATTAAAAAAATACTTGGAATCCACTCACATAACTCAATCAAGACAGACCAATAATTCTCCCAGTGAGAAAGCACCACATCTGGGAACTTACTTTTTTCACCTTTGCTGGCTCTTTCTAACCAGTAACCAGTAACCAGGAAGTAAACATGCAACCTCTCACTGTAGCTGCCTATTAGATGTGTTTTCAACCAGGCAGTGATGGTTAGCTGACTAAATACTATACTTTTGCTGGATGACAGCCTGTAAAATAAACTTCTAAACTGAAAATTAATTATATATAAGAAGAAAATTGGTCAAAAACATCAAAGTGAAGCACACTGTTAACCACAGCTTTGAAAAACGTTTTTTTGTTTAACATTTCTGCACATTGTAAACAAACACACAAAGCGGTATTGGTAGGTTGGCGTATTGAACTTTGAAATGATGAGTATGGCTGATCGTTTCCCCTTGTTTCCATTTTTTATGCAAAGCGGATAGTACCTTTTTGTTCCAGCTCCATACTTAACAGGCAGTCATTGATATTATTTTTTTCCTTTAAGGGCCGCTGAGATGAATACTTCCAATATGGCTGTCTCACATTGTGTTCGATACCAGATGGTTTTTTGTTGTCATATAAGCAGTTCAAGGCAAAGAAATTAACCAAATTCTGATTGTTTCTGTGTGTATAAAGAGGCATTCACTAACTTCCAATTACTGTCTGATTTTGCTCTTGACAGATCATAGCCAACCATCACATGCAGTCCATCTCCTTTGCATCAGGTGGTGACCCTGTAAGTAACGCGAGGGCCTGTGTCTTGTGATCAAATTAAACCTGAAGTGTTTCATGACAAAAAGATTTGATTCACAATTTTACAATTACATTTTGGATGGAATCATTATTAGCTCATGGTAGATACTATTATTTAGAACACCTTTCAATGCAGTACATTTATTTACAGTACAAAGAATGTGTCAACAAATCTAACTTACACCCTTTTGCCTTTTAAGAAATGTTATCTTAAACCTCCCAATCACTGGTTGTAAATATTTTGATAACTGTATGTTATTACCATTCAGCTATTTTATTTGTACTATTTTACATGATTATTATAATCTATCTATTTGATAATTTGGCATAATTGCACAGTTTTAGGGGTTGTATGTATATGAATGTTACAATAACATGATATATATATTTTTTGTATTTTTATGAAAACCTGTTAAAAAAAAGTGTTATCACTCTTTTAACAAGGCATCAACCAAATTATAATGATTTTCAAATTTGTATTACATCATTAATTAGTTTGTGACTTAATCAGACAAAATAAAGGTTGTCAAATATTTTATACCGTAGTTGGAAATTCTTACAACAGTTGTAATGTGTCTTTTTCAGGAAACGACAGATTATGTTGCCTATGTAGCAAAGGACCCTGTGAACAGAAGAGGTGGGTGTTAATTGCTTTGCTACTTAATAAAGTATCTGATATCTCACGTACAACATGCGTGTTAGAATTTGTTTCTCTGACCCTCGTCAGCGTGTCACATCCTGGAGTGCTCTGACGGTCTGGCCCAGGACGTCATCAGCACCATCGGCCAGGCTTTTGACCTTCGCTTCCAGCAGTACCTGCAGTGTCCCTCCAGCAAGCTGTCCTCCACACATGACAGGTGAGGTGTTCACATAACACTCACAAAAGGGCATATTCACCAGGGATGAGTGAGTAAGCAGGGCTTAAACTGAAAATTGTTATTATCCTTTAAACCTGAAATTGATATGGGTTGATTAGAAGTTGATAACCTTTTTCCATAACAGCCTCAAATTCATATTTAAATTCATTGTTGCTTGTAAACACCAGAGCCTATTAATCCCGTCCCATAAAACTGTTTAACCTAAATCCCTAAATGATTTCAATCAGGTTTAAGAAATATTGTCCATCCACACTACAGGATAGGTTTGGCAGATAATCTGTTTAGACCAGCCACAAATTGACAATAGCCGGATTCCACAGTTGTCAGTAGAAATAAATATGATTCAAAATCTGCCCAACCATCATGTAGTGTGTCACAACACAAGCACACTCACAGACAGCACTGAGTTCACCCTCAAAATGTGTTTTTCCATCAGGGTATTAAACATGGATGAGTTACCATGGACAGAGGAGGAGGAGGAGTCAGCAGAACATCCCTACTATAACAACATTCCTGGTAAGATGCCACCTCCTGGAGGCTTCATTGACGCCCGGCTGACTAATCAGAATGCAGTGGATGGATGCCAGGTACGTGTACCACTCAGTTAATGAGGATGAATCTCATCAATTTGAACAATTTATTTGAACTTTTGTTCTCATGTGGACATAATCAGAGTAGCACAATTAACGGAGTCCTTTTTTTAAAAATATCAACCCTCAGATGTGTCCTAACTGATCACTGTGTGTCTGTATGTCACCAGATGGGCCCAGGTTCGGTTGATCAGACGTATTACCAGGGGCGGCACTGTGGAGAAAACTGGGGAGATGAAAGAAAGCCCATATTTATACAACAAGGTAAGAAAATCCATATTTCAACCAATAAGACATGTTCAATTTAGCAGAATTTAATGAATTCAACACTGTGGCTCTGATTGCCTTTGTGAATGTCTTCCTGTAGGATCATTTGATATCAGCAGTCTGCCTGAGAGCAAAGGTCAGGCATCAAAAACAGGAGAGATGCCCGCGTATGTGAACACCCAGCAGATCGACGCCCAGGTGCTCGCGGCGCTCCAGGCAGAGGCAGAAAATGTGACAAAGGGTATGGCAGCAGCAGCCAAAGAGAGCCCGCAGAAGGACCTGTTTGACATGAGTAAGTGTCGGCGTGCAGGTAGTTTCAGTCTCTGGTCACGTGACTTGAACAATGGATTTCGTCAAGACTCACCTGTTGCAGTCTCTGAGCAGCATCTTTGCCCTGCATTCATGATAAATTGTAAGATGACTTTCTAATTACAGATCTTAATTATAGGGGTTTCCTTGCTTTTGTTTCTCTATGACTTCAGTGTGGCGTTATAATAACACCTCATCAGAGTGAAGACAATAGGACAACAGTGTTAATGTCAGCGTACAGCTTCATTCCTTACTCTTTTCAGCAGTAGCCTTGCTATTATCATACATGAGAGATCAGTTACATAAGGATGTGCGTAACTATGTATGAAGAATCCATGACACAAATTACATGTGAGCAGTGAACTATGCTGTTCAGAAGTGAACTGTTCCTGTTCTGTACTTCCTGTAGTTTTGCATTTTACTCCCTCCAGCACTTGCTTGATGGAAACTTAGATTTTAATCAGAGTATTGCACGACACAATGTGGAAAAATTCAGTCAATGAAAGTTGTTTATAAGTAATTATTGCAGTACTATACAAACTCTACAGTATAATTAGTCATTATATTGTGATAAAATTCTTATTGGCTTGTGCTAGTCAGTAATAAAACTTATGATTTGCAAAAGATCCCCAACATTATAATATGTGTGTTTGTACACAGTCCTGCTCATTTCTGTGTGGTGTCTTTTTTTCCCTCCATCCAGGTCCTCTCACGATCCAAATAGATGCCTGTCAGGTTAATTGGTAACTCTAAATTGTCTGTACACTGTAAAATCTGAGTTTACTTTTTTAGTAAACTAATCATTTTAAGTTGTTCAAACTTCTTTAGCTTGTACGACTTAAATTACATAGTATACTTTACTTGGTTACTCAATTCTATGGATATTAGTGTACATTGTATATTGGTTGTCCAATACATGCAAGTGTGAAAACATATTTTTTACAGGAAGATTCCTGAATAATAAAATTTTCTGAAGCTGATTCATGGATTAGTATAGTTGAGCTGTACCTGCAGGAGTTAAGTCAAGTTAAAGGTATCCTTCCACTCTTAATTTTTCACTTTGGCACTGCCCTCATCCATACCAGAGCCCTTCGAGGACGCCATTCAGTCGCAGTCCCATCCGTCGTCCCAGGGGCAGCCCCTGTCCCAGACTTCTGCTCTGCACAAGGCGGCGTCCGTGGACAACTCGAGCCCTCTTCTTGTGCGCTCACTGGCCTTCCGGGCACAGGAGGAGCTGGAGGGACAGGCGTGGTACCACGGCAAAATGAGCCGCCGTGACGCTGAAAAACTGCTGAAAGATGACGGGGACTTCCTGGTTCGTAAGAGCACTACCAACCCAGGGTCCTATGTACTGACGGGCATGCACAATGGACTTGCCAAACACCTGCTGTTGGTGGACCCTGAAGGCACGGTAAGAAGAAGAAATGTCTGTGGGAGATACTGTAGATAGTTATGACTTATTTGTCCATAACAGACATTTAACATTTCTTTCTCTTTTCAAAGGTACGGACAAAAGATCACATATTTGACAGCATTAGCCATTTAATTGGCCATCACCGTGACAACAATCTGCCGATTGTGTCCGCTGGGAGTGAACTGTGTCTCCTACAGCCCGTTGGAAGGAAACAGTGATGCTTGCAATGCCTGATGGGAAATAGGAAGCTCCGGACAGTCTCTCCTACCATCCTGAAACTTGAAGATGAAACACGACGAGAAGATGCTCAAAGGCTCGAGGCGCTGACGGTGTATTTGGGAAACTGTCCTGTGGTTACTTTTGTGGAGGCACTGAAAGACGCAAGATTTGTTTAAGATGAAAAAAAAAATATTTATAGAACTGTTATTATTTTGTTGTGATGACTGAAATGCTATATTTTTGAGAAGACATAGGTGCATTTGGACATAATATCTTGATTTGGTGTTTTAAAAGATAAAAAAAAAAGAGACAATTGTTCTTGTAGTTTAGATGAAGTGCAAATCAAACCTCAGAGAGGTGTTAACAAGAGTATTTTAGAATAAAAAAACCTGAAATTTTAGTTTTGTCTGTCAAGCACAACCGCATTTCTACAGGAAACCGTTGGCTGAGAGGTCGAGGAAACAAAAAAACAGTTTGGACAAAAAATGCTGTTTGTAACGAATTACTTTAGATAAATGTCCTTTAATCTCACCAATAGCGTGACAGCTCACTCAATTAGTCACTATATGAAATCTGCTTTTATTGGGGATTAGAACCGAATGTGTTTTTGCTTTGCAGTAGTCACAAAGTGTCGAGGTGCAAACAGACATCCTTCATAGTGCTGTCAATGGCTTTAAAGATCAACCTTTTTTATGAAGTATTTTCTCGTGTCACTGCAGTCGCATGACTTAAAATCAACCGTTCTTGTGGACATTGTTCGTAGACCTTGATACCCCTTTATTTGAAAGAGGTGCTTGTGTATGCTGACACTGTAAAATATTTATGCTTTTCAACCAGTGATTATTTCTGAATTGGTTTGGATTCTTCTTTTAGGTGTGTAGTCAATGATTAGTTTCGGGGGGGGGGGGGCTTGCGTCATGCAACGGATATTCTCACACTCTTGATTGACATTTTCGCCTTTTTTTCTTCTTTTTTTTCCCGTAAAAGTTACCGTCATCATTGGAATCATCACAAACGAATAGCACAATCGGAGAGTTAGATCTGTGTCAGTTGTACCACGGCGAATTATTGATGTGTTGAGACGTAGTTTACACACTTTACTTGCGAATTAGACGAAATGTTGAGCACTCAGTCACTGCAGAATGTTTGATGTTAGATCACATTCACTTATTCACGTGTGTGGATATCTGATGGCGAGACTGCTTTATTGCCACTAGATGTCATCACAGATATGCTTGTTTACCCCTGTCAGTCACACTCACTTCAACTTCTCTTGTGTTATCACTTGTAAGTAGCAAAAGGATGCCGGCTGTGTTTTTGCTTTACAGGGGGAAAATGCAACTCTACAGGTCGGGGGTTAATTTGCATTTTGCAGTCCACGGTACACAATCGCTCCTCAGAACAGTTTGCTGTCTTTAGGTTTAAACGGACTGTTTTTGTAGAGCGGGAATCAAAATTAAGAAAAAAAAACCACACAAAAAAAAGGCTTCTAGAAAATAGCTCACAGCAGTTACTGCAACAGAAAAAATGCTCTCATCCTTACTATTGTCAGTACTCTGATGGAAACCAAATGAATGGGGCATTGTATTTGATATGCACTGGACCACTTCAATTGAACCAAAATCAGCATGTGTTCAATGAGTTTGACAAGACAGATGCAATGTAATATAACGTGCCTGTATTTTGCTGCAAGAGGGAGTGTACAGTACATGCATCTCACAACAACACATATTTTAGCAAAGAAGAGCAGAATCGGGATCTTCAGATAATTATCCAGCACCAGATTATTTTTGGTTTCAGGCTTCCTTGACTCCTTGTGTCCCTTCTGAAAGGAAGATATTTGGGATTTTTGTGAGGACAAAAGGGGCACAAAGAATCATTTAAAGGTTTTCCCTTTTTTTTTTTTTTTTGACAGTTTCTTGCCATTAACCTTTCTTAATCCAGCTCTTTGTGACATAATTTCATCAAATCTATACGGAAGCCCTGAGAGGCAAATTAGAAGAACACTTTGTGGTGATGAATTTTCTGACGAAAAAGTCTGATCTAAATTGAATTTTCTCTCCCATGTTTATGACTTAAGAACAAGTGAAATAA